>NW_024081371.1:741333-846913 GCF_003009895.1 Hyaena hyaena
AAAAAAAAAAAAAAAAAAAAAAAACCTTAGAAATAAATAAAAATATTTAAAAAAATTGATCAGTTTTCTCTCTTTTTTTCTTTTCGTTGTTGTTGAATGAAACAGATACTTGCCTAAATGTCACTGCTTCAAAACAAACAAAAAACAAAAAAAACTCATAGCTTCAAAAAAGGAAGTCAGCTGACAAGCATAATTATTAGGTTTTTTTCTTACATTTATGAAGATTTACTTGTGATCTTTATTCTGAACTGTTATTTCCTTTTGTGTAATGAGACCTAAACCAAGGGTTCCCTTTGTGTTCATTGAACTCTGATTTACCAAGATGGGCTGGTTTCTTTACAAAGTGTCAGATCTTGCCCATGGACAGTAACATGAACATAACTGATTAATAGCGTGCTGAAGCTTTCCACTCTCTGGGATGCAGAAACTTAGCCTACATGAGTTAAAGGCACAGACGTTGCCCTCTTTCTAAAGATGCTGCTGGAGTCTACCCTCAGGGCCCTCAGTAAGCTGGTGATCTGCATGTTTCAAGGACCTGGCTCCAATCAAGATAAGGGACCCCTCTCTCTGGGAGTGAGGGATTCTGCTGCCGCTCACTCTTGTTCCAGATCATTTCTGTCCAAATGAAGAAGATGGTGTCTGTATAGCAACTTGTTCCCATGAGCCTTTGCATCATTGTGTAATGGCTGGGGACTCTTTGGGGGATGGAATAAGGAGGAGATGGCTAGGGGAATCTCTCTTAGTCCCACAGCATACTAGCTTTTGGCTGCAGGCAAAGGCCTGGTAGAGGGTGGGGTGCAAAGCTGCCGGTGTCCCTGCCCGGGTGCTGTGTGCCTGAGGATTTCTGAGTGAGGATTCTGCAAGTATAACTGACAGTGTATTCTACTACTTTCTAATTAAGTCTGTAAAGCGTTGACATCTTTCTTATCGATAAGGAGAGGGGAGGCAGGCAGCCTGAAAAATGAAAAAGAAGTCAGTTTCTAAAATGTGAAACCTACAAGCAGCAATTTTCCTTGCCTCTCTGTGGAAATAACATCAGGAACTTGGAGCACACCGGCAGGATCTCATGGGTATTACCTTCATTGCCTCTTCTTATTCTCCTCTTCAATATTTCCCACTTAATAGAAATTTCTAAATATGTGTCTGATGACCATGTGTGCCATTTTGGCTACCATAACACCACCTGTGTAAAAGGTTTATCCCACGGAGCCCTTAATAGTTTAGAAAAAGATTTATTTTTGCTGAATTGTGCCAGGATGTTATGAAATAACTTTATAACCTACCTACTGAGAACTCTCTGGAATGCAGTCATTTTCTGCTCTCTTTTCCGTAAACAGCAAATGTAAATGAGAAAAAGAGATACTGAAACATATCTAAGCTTGTGGAAGGAGAAGGCAGTTCAAAATCACCAGGCACAGGATGTTACTATGTGGAGGCATTCAGGTAGTCTCTGCCCAGTGCTTGTTCCTAAAACAAGAGGGCAGATCTAGAGTAGATCAGGGCAATCTGGTGGTTTTGACTTTGAGTGAACATTAAGCAGTCACTCTACGGAATGCTTTTCACCTGGTTTATGGCTGCTTTTGTAAAACAATCCTACAACAGAGTACTTAGATTGTGTATCTTGGGCTTGAGTGAGGAAACCGTTTACTTTGGAAGAGAGTTTTCCATTTTCTTTGGGAAGGAATGAACAGTATCTAATAATGGAAAAAGGAAAGAGTTAGCAATTTAAACAATTTACATAACAAATTAATAGCACAATAATTATCCATTTGCTTATTTAAAATGGGCCAGAAATGCCTACTTGTTTTTCGCGGAGGATCATTTCATTGCATATACTAAAATAGAATAATGCCATACAGAAAAGCAGTAAAAATGAAATAAGACTTTCGAAAACATATTAATACATAAAATATTTATTACAGAGTCTCAGTAGTGTTTGCATTTAATCATTTTTATTGTATATCAGGGGTTAGTCACTTCATTCTGAATTCTGAAAAATGAACAGGAGATATTTTGCAAGCACTGCTTTTCCTAGAGTGCACTCTCACTGGGATTTACGGAGGAAATACTTATTTGTAGAGAGGTGGGGGCCTGGGTCTGGAAGCACATTACAAACGCTTCCCACAGTGGTACTAAAATGATCAAGGGAAGGGAGGAGCAAGCCAGGCGAGGTTGCTTTGTTGAACTGGATTCTTACGTGCATGTTAAGTGGAGTATGGATGAGTTGGGGAAACTTATTCAGTACAACAGGGAGGCAACGCCTCTCTTCTAGCTCGTGCTTAGAAAAACACGTTCTTGTCTTAGGTGTTGTGGACAGCAGCCTTTGCATTTAGCCTCTGTTTCACATTGTGACCTCTGTGTGACATCGGTATGTTTCTGTCTCTAAAGCATGTATTCAAGTTGTCCAAGTTTTAGGGCCAAGAGTTGGGACATTTGTGATGTGGCTACTTAACAAACAAGAGTTCATTGACTGAATGATGGTATATTTAGAGTGGAATCACAGTGGAGGGCCATGGAAAATGGCTCCTCATTGGTAGGCTTTCTGTGTTAGGCAGTGAGGTCCCAAAGGGCAAAGGTATGGCCTATCCTCAGTCCATTCCAGGAGCAGAGACTGGTTGGAAAAATCCAGGTGAGTGTCAGAGCTTGCTGCTCGAGATAACTTGGTGGCCTTGGTTGATGGTGCTCAGAATTGGATCCTGAGCTACCTTAAGCTTCAGCCACTTGGCCAAATTGGGGGGCACTTGGCAGATGATTAGCTGGAGCTTGACATCAACCACTGGAAGTGTTTAGAGCTGTGTAATTAAAAAAAGGGGGAGGGGCTGTGAAATGGTAATAACTTCTGACTTGTTGCATATTTGAGACTCTGTGATGTGCTGTCAACCCCATACTTGTCTTTAGGAAAGGTTTGAGCTGTGATTCTCCAGATGTGCCATGGCACACAGACTGCCGAAGAGATTTACAGGGTCATGCCCCAGGCACCAGGACCATCTTGCATAACCATAGAACCTTCCTGAGGTCAATGTTTTGTCGAGAAACGATGATACCTTGTTTACAGATGTAGTAGTTGAATGGCATCTTGTGCTAAGAAGATATTTTCTGGTAACTTGAAACTGAGTAGTACCAAACTGATACCCAATGCTCTGAATTACATACAGAGGTAATTGCAGAAGTGAGGGTTCTGGTGTGTGAATAAGTTCTAGAAAGGCATCCACGTGGCCTGGGGAGCATCATGGAATTTCAGATCTGAAAGAAATCTAAATGCATGAGAGCTCTCATTTCAACCCCATGATAGGCTGCATTATGGAGAAAAGGTGATTTTTTTTTTTTGCTCCACATTTAGTTAAAGGAAAATATTAACACTTTCAGTAAGTATTTACTTTTTAAAATTTTTAATGTTTAATTTATTTTTGAGAGAGAGAGAGACAGACAGAGACAGAGAACGTGCAGGGGAGGGGCAGAAAGAGAGGGGGACACAGAATCCGAAGCAGACTCCAGGCTCTGAGCTATCAGCACAGAGCCTAACATGGGGCTCAAACTCGTGAACTGCAGGATCATGACCTGAGCCGAAATCAGATGCTTAACCGACTGAGCCACCCAGGAGCCCGTTTTCAGTAAATATTTCATTTATTTACCTACTTATTTATGTTAAAAATCTTTAATGTTTGTTTATTTTGGGGGGAGAGAGAGAGAGAGTGTGAGCAAAGGAGGGGCAGAGAAAGAGGGAGACACAGAATACAGAGCAGGCTCCAGGCTCTGAGCTGTCAGCACAGAGCGCAATATGGGTCTTGAGGTCATGAACGTGAGATCATGAGCTGAGCCAAATTCGGAGGCTTAACCTACCGAGCCACCCAGGTATCCCCTAGTAAGTATTTAGATCTGAGTTCTGTTTCAGGGCTCAGCTGAATTTTCCTTAATTCATAAATCATGAAGGAAAATTGATTCAATATATATGGCATCATGCATTCTCTGACGATGTGAGGAGTTGGCAGCGACTTTTTTAAGGCTACCGTCCCTTTTCCAGTTTTGGATTTTCTGCACTTTTTTCTGGGACAACTAGAGTCCATAGATCACTTGAATGGTCTATGGTGACCTCACTCCCCTGGATTTGAGGAGAGTTGGAAAATAGGAGAGACTGCTAATTTAACTGTGAATAAAGCTTTGCAAGGTTGGACCTTTGGGATCTTGCTAGCAGAGTGTTTAAGCGCACACAATCAGTTCTGTTTACTTTTCTGGATTTTGAAATACTGTGATTTTATTAAGTAGCCAAATTTCAAAGGTCTGGCAAAGAGCGACCTGGGAGGGTCTGTGAGGCAGAGTGGACGGAACAGCGGGGGAGAAGCCAAGGGCTGGATCACAGGCACAGATTCTTCCTCAACTCTGGCTCTCTCATTGCCGTTTTGGATGCAGAGAGTAGCAAATCCAGTCACACTGTAGCAAATACCAGGCTTAGGGGTGCATTAGCGTGGCAGGTCAGAATAAAGCTTTCCACACCTGTAGTTCTCATGCATAATTTATGCCTGTACCTCCGCTCTTAGTCCTCTTAGAACTGCACTCAGTTTGAAAGAGTAAAAGGTACACAGGAAATCCTCAACTCTTGGCCTAGTGCACTTAGGGAATATCACCTGCCAATTTGCTAACTGTGATAACTGCAGCCATAGTCTTGGGTAGCTTATTTTCAGGGCATCTTTAATGGGAGAAGAGGATATAAGGAGGCTATTAGCCTTGACAGTGCTAAGTTTAGAGTGCTGTCAGTGATCCACAGCACACATGCCCCCTGCTGATTTCTTCCTTGATTAGCCTTTTCTAATGTTCTTGCCTGGGCGCATCTGGGCTGTAGTAGAGAATTAAAATTCATAATCTCTGCTTGGGATCCCGAGGCTGTATTCTTCTCTGGAGCACAAAGACGTCTTTTGTTTCCTCGCTTTGCCACTGGAAACAAATTTCCTGGCAATTTGGCTGATGGCTGGATGAGCAGCATGAACATGAGGAGAAAAAATTCTAGCAATGGAGGGTGGTCAGTTACGGTCTGTCTGACACAGAAGATGAGGCTCCAGCTGCCTTGCAGATTAGAAAAGACAATAGCCAGTGACTACCTGTCCTGAATCAGGAACCTGGGGGGGGGGGGGGGGCGGCGGTGAGGAAAACACCACTGTAAGCAAAAAGACAAACTGAATTAGGTCCCTGAAGTCAGGTTAGCCGTGATCCCTGCCATCGTCCTCATAGGGAATGAGCTGATGTGCCTCCCCCACCCCCATTGCTTTCTGCAGCTATGTTAGTACATCCGGCGTGGTGCTGGCATGTGAGTTGTTACTAAAGACTTGCAGTGATTCACTTCAAATATGACAAAGTATTGTTCAGAGTTCCCAGATGTAGTGACTCAAAGGACATAATGAGGACAAGAAGGGTTAATGCAACCAGGTTGGGAAAAATTGGAAGAGGCGTGTAGCTGGTCAAGAAACTTGACCTTCATCATGTTCAATAGGCTCTGTTCTAGGAAAGAAAGGACGAAATGTCTGGAGAGAGTGGTGGCAGGTAAGAGGCACCTGAGTGATGTAAAGCTATCTAGTGGTGGCTCGCATTCAGAAACAGACATTATCCATAAATATAAGCTTCAGGCCCCTCCAAGGTGTCTGGGATTCAGAGAAAGGACTCCACAAGTCCCAGGCCTAGAGGAACCGACTTGCTAAACTAAGTTATCAAGAAATAGCATCAGATATTATGTAATAACAGAGGACATTACATGGTCCTCCTACGGGGAAGGGAGTTTGACTTTAGTATCTGATTGTAAGATGCTTGAGGGTAAACACTATATGTTATACAAAGTAGGTTCTAAATAAATATTTGTTGAATAGGTGAATGAATGTGGACAAAACTATCTTATGTTGAAAACAGACTCAAATATAGTCTATCAGCAAGTGTAATTTAGTGCTTATTTGTCAGTGATTTGACTTGGATATTCCCAGCAATGCCCTCTCCCCCTCCCTTCCTTACAAGCAACTTGAGTCCCCTAGGAACTGCTGGGGCCAGGTTTGGGGAAGAGGTGACCAGTGTCTGATCAAGGGGTCCTGGTTGGGTGGAAAAGAAACACAAAGAAAATTCAGGTTGCTCCAGCACACTGACAATTGATTGTCAAAGGTGGCCTACTTTTCGGTTTGTAAACTCAGTGAATTTATACTTTAATTTTTTCCCAGAGCATTTGAGGAAACAGTCCAAAGTGTATATTTCATAACCTGTTGTGATAAAACCAGATGACAGTATTGGCCACTGCAATCAGTGTGGAAGGGCTGGTCCACTCGTGTCACCTCCCACGAATGGATGGGGTTTTTTGCAAGCATGATTGTATTTGTGATGTTTGCCCTGGAAGGTCAGTGAATCTTGCTTTATCAGACTATGCTTTCAGTCACATTTAATCACAGTAATTTGTGATTCACAATAATAATCTCCTATAACCACCAACTATAGAGTTCAGCTTAGAGTACTACCTAGGTACTGTGGATTTTGAAACTCTGGTTTTATTTTATAAGCAGCAGTGAACTAGAAGAGCAACACTCTTTCTTTTTTTGTAATCTGTCAAAGTTGCTAACAAATTTCTGTGCCAGAGGTGTTGTAAAAGAATTGAACCTATAGACTTTGGATGCTGCTTTTACTGAAATAATAAAAAATTTTCCCCTAAAAATATTTTCCACTCAAAATAATACTTGTGTTGTATGAAATCTTTCAGAAGCAAATCACATTACTGAGTGGTCACTAAATGTGTTCTATAAGCGTGTTGAGTATGTTTGAGTGTGTGTGCGCACACGTGAGTGTGCAGAGTTCTGTTTAAGGATGAATTTGCAGCAGCACACTTTCTCGGAGTATGACCGTCCTGCTACCTGAGACAGAACCACCTAGGGTGCTGGTTAAAATCATTTCTTTGGCCACATCTTCCCAAGTCAGAATTTCTTAAGGCTAGAGTCTGGGATTCCATACATCCCTGCCACCCATGATTCTTCTACAAAGGGGATAGATATCTGGCTAAATAGTGGTTTCTTGAACAATAGGTGATTAACATAAAGTGAATAGGAAGTAGAAAGGGAAAGGTCCTTGCAGATGGTCGTTGAGGTGTTGAGAAACTTTACAGTGGGGAATCTGAATTTTTCTAGATGCTGAAGGAGAAGATGGACATTTTATGCATAAAGAATGGCTCACACAAAAGGTAGAATTTAAAAGAGAGTAAATAGATCGGCTCCTCGAGAGTGAAGGTTTTGTTTCACCTAGGGCAGGAGAAGATACTTGGATAGATAAGATGAGGCAACATGTAAGGGGGGTAGCTACCGAGAGAAATTGACTGCTGGTGAGGTGTTGGGCAGGAAGGAGACTGGGTTGTAAAACTCCTGAGAGTAACATGTGATACTTTAGCCCATCGAGATTTCCTTCCTGCTTCCCGCGTGTTAGAAAATAAAAAAGGCGTGGCCTCCGGAATTTGGGCCAGAAAAACCAACCACTTGATCACAGGAGGAAAATAGTCTGGGAGAAATACATTTGGTTTTTGTACTCTTTGCTAGGTACAGAGAGATCTGGACAGAGATTAGGATGTCTAGATACCATCTTTGCAGTACAAAGACATCTTTGTTTCTACTGTTCTCTAGTGTAAACCTAGAGTGATATTGTAATTTCACCCTAAAGCTCATTTTTACAAATAGGTATGAGATTCACAGTGTGCATGCGCGTCATGTACATATCAGCGTCTGTTAGGTCAGCTCCCCTAAGCCATCCTCTTCCCTGTCCTCTGTAGCCAGCCCAGTTATGAGAACTAAGAACAGAATTTTAGCAGCTTGCCTTTCCATCCTTTTTCTCTTATTTGATGCTCCTATGAACGCTATGAGGTAAAGGAAACGACCAGTCTTTGTTAGAGCATTTAAGCTGAGAACCTGAGCTGGGGAGAAGTTCGGTCACGTGCTCCGTGTCCAGGGGAGCTAAGGTAGGAGGAGTCAGGTGAGGCCTCCACATTCCTCGGCCAGTGCTTTGCCTCATTACACTGCTTGCCTCCTTTGGGTGGGCCTGCGGATTTCTATCCTGGAACTCTAGGAATACTCTGTCCTTGACACAAGTGTAAAGCCTGTACACTGTTAGAAACAATGGTGATTGGGTTTCCAGTCAGAGATTTCTCACAAAATTCAGAGTTAGAACTTTCTTTGGACTTTTGTCATAGGATTAGGTCCATCAAAAAAAAATTATAGGAAATACTGAACACTTAAACTGTTTTTCTAGTCACCTTATACATACTGACTTACATAATCCTTAAATTATCCTTATGAAGTAAGAACTATTTCTGTCCCCATTTTGGAGATAAACAGAAGCCCAGAATTGATAAGTAACACAGAAGATAGCATGGGGCACAAGGAAGGTGAAGAAAAACCAAAAAGTGTGTTTGGGGCGGTCTAGGCTACAGTAAAATGTTACTGACGTGAGCTGTCACTGGACCTTCATTCCTCTTGTGTGACTCTGAAGTGTACGGTCTGTCTTTTGAGAGGCTGATTGTAGTATCTTACTCAGAGGACAGGCTGAGAATTGCAAAGTGGATGATCTTCCGTGGGCTTAGAGATTTTTTGATTGAATATATTTCTTTTTTTTTTTATTTTTATTTATTTCTAGGAGAGAGAGAGAGACAGCGTGAGCAAGGGAACGTCAGAGAGAGAGGGAGACAGACTCTGAAACAGGCTCCAGGCTCTGAGCTGGCAGTCAGCACAGAGCCCGACGCGGGGCTCAAACCCACGAACCGCGAGATCATAAGCGAAAGTCGGACGCTTAACCGACTAAGCCACCCAGGCACCCCTGATTGAATATATTTCTGATAGTTGCACGGTCACAGAAATGTTTCTTTTTATTTATAGTAATTTCCACATATGCGGCATATGGGGCATATATAGGATTCTAAATGACAGATCAAAAAGCTTACAACAACATTTTTAAATGTATATGTCGTAGGACTAAACGTAGGGAAAGAGATTTAAACTTTCCAGGGAATAATTTTTCTCATTTAAAATAAAATTTCAATCATTTGGAAGTGATATTGCTACTCAATATCTTATTAATAGAATCAGTTTTCCTCATTATTTTTATTTCATCGTATCTTAGTTCTTTTGTTGTTATCTCTAGATTTAGTGCAAACCGGTTAAACATTTTGCCAGTTCGTTTTCTTAAATAATCGATTGGTTAATTGTATGGAAGCTTTCTTCTATGTGCTGTATCTTGCAGTTGGTGAGCACGGTGAAACAAAGGAGGTTTGTAACACGGCACCACCATCAAGGAAGGTGAAGCATAGGTGGGAGTGCAGATCTCTCATATTCAGTAACTTCCTCCTTCAACCCTCAGGTGGACTCTGTCCTCATATCATTCAGTTGTCCAAATATTTTTCTCTTCCTTCTCATCAGCTACTTACAGAATTATACTGTCTTCTTAACTATTGGCACTAGTTTCTTAACTTGTTCTATCCTTAGCCTTCAATCTGGTCTCGTCTGCTTCCATCTATTGCTTTTCAGTGGCTCTCCATTGCCCCGGCCAAAGGCCCTGGTAAAGAGAGGCAGGGATTCTTCATCTTCTGGCCTCTG
Organism: Hyaena hyaena; assembly: GCF_003009895.1. Classification (NCBI taxonomy): domain Eukaryota; kingdom Metazoa; phylum Chordata; class Mammalia; order Carnivora; family Hyaenidae; genus Hyaena; species Hyaena hyaena. The sequence goes on from NW_024081371.1 coordinate 750,924, forward strand.
CCCATATTCCAGGCCTCTCTGCCCCTTCCCTGGCACTGCTTTTACTCCTTGTGTTTCTGCCATTGCTCTCACATCACAATAGAGTGCCCTTGACCTTTGTGTGTGTGCTGCCACTGTGAAATCATCTCCTGTCTCCTCAACACAGAAGGGGTTGCATCTCCTTGCATTGTAATTCTTTATTGTCTGTACTAGACTGTACTAGACTTAGAGTAAACTGCCTAAGGTTACCTGTTTCCCTCCCCCCGCCCCCATGCCCTGGCACATAGTAAGTAATCATTATGTAATGTTTAAATGAAAGCATGTGCATGATTTTTGTGGTTAAACTAAGAGTAGTTCAAAAGACACAATATGAGACTACAGGAACCCAGAGGGCATCGGCTGTTATTTTCCTCTCTGTGGCACCCTCATTTCTTGGCTTGAGACCTGGCACAGAGTACAGGCTTAATCAGTATTTGTTGCATGAAGACAAGAAGGAAGGTCAGTGAGGACTTCGACAAGTAGGGAAGAGCTCAATTTGATTCCTGACCCTGAAGATTAGGTAGGGCTTTTTTTTTTTCTTTTTTTTTTTTTTAAAGGTACCAAGCAGTAAAATCATTCTAAGGGTGGTAATGGCTTTAAGCAAAAATCTTGGTAAAATACGGAGTTTGTCTTTCTAGGAACTGAACTATTATTTTTCCCCTCTGAATGGTTGAGATGTAGTACATAGTACAGATGAGAAACTATCATGAGCTTTTTTTTTTTGGACTAATGAAAAATTTTTATCCATAAAAGTCTTGAACTGTCTTTGTCGAATGCAAGAAGCATTATTTGTTAGGTGTAAAGTGTGGTTTCCACTTGCATCATTAATGGATAAGCAATCTGTTCGTTGATTTGAGTGTCTCCTAATGAAGGTTGCTTAGACGCTAACAATCTGCAAGGACATTTGGGGGAACCGACATTATTAAGAGGTGAGGAAATTCATCCTATCAAGTAAAGCCAGGGGGAGCTGTGAAAGAGATAAAGATTGGAACAGAAAGAGGAAAGCATGGATGTTAGATCTCTGTCTCCTGGTGGTTTTCATCAAATGAAATTGGTTACATAAGTTATTTCAATAAAGTAGCAATTGTGATGGTTCCTTGCGTTGCTATGAACTGGGCTGGTGTAGGTGCATTCTCATTAGGAAATAGGCACATTATGGGGAAGCCACATCCCGTTTCATGACCAGTGCTGCTGATAGTAAGAGGCACCTTTGATTCTGCGATTTTAATTGAAGATAGCGCCTATTTTGGAGTCTTTGAGATTTCAGAAGAATGCATAAAACTGACATTTCAAACACACAATGTTTTTGAAACTGTCTCCTGCTCAACACTAAACAATGGCACTGAAGATGGGCTCTGAGATGAATTTTAAATCTGAGGAGTAGGATATCCAAGCAAGCTTGACTTTTGTGCGGTGGCATTGCTGATTTCCTCTAGGACTGGTGCATTTATACAAGAGTTCACCAGGCTACACAGACTTAATTATGAGGTGAAAGAACACTTGTGATTTTATTTGCATCTGTGCTGGTAGCAGAAAAGGAAATTCAAATTATGGGAAGGACAGTCGGGATGCCCGTAATAACGTTATGATGAAAATGAAATTCAGAAACGTTGAAATCGCAAATGTACAAACAAAAAAATAGAATTTACCTGATGCTCACTCTAAGTTTTATCCATGGGAGAATCTAGGAATCTAGGAGATAGAAACATATCTCAAATACTTTAAAGGAAATGTCTAACTGTAGTTTAGCTTTTTAAAAGATGTTTATTTATTTATTTTGAGAGAAAGAAAAAGAGAGAGAACGCAAGGGAGGGAGAGAGAGACTCCCAAGCAAGCTCCATGCTGTCAGCACAGAGCCTGACCCAGGGTTCAATCTCATGAACCATGAGATCATGATCTGAGCAGAAGTCAACAGTTGGACGCTTAACTGACTGAGCCACAAAGTGCCCCAGTTAAGCTTCCTTTAAAAATGTTTAAAAAAATTTTTTTAAAGTTTGTTTTAACAATCCAAGGAAGATTACCTTCAGGATTGTTTAGGAAATAAAGAAATAATAATGGTTGTCATGAGAATTTACTACACAATGCTATTGACATCACTTTAACAAATGGTGATGAATACATAGGTTTTTTTAGTAATGGCTAACATTTACTGAACAGTTACAATTTAGTAGATAGTATTCGCAGGTAATAACTCACTTGATTTTCCAACATATTTGCGAGGTAGGTATTATCCCCATTTTATTGAAGCACAGAGATGGCAAGTAACCTGCCTTATGTCACACAGCTGGTAAGTAGTGGAGTTGAGATTTGAACTAGGGCAGTCTTTATTCCTGTGTTTAATTCCAGTATCACTGAAAGAGTCGTCAAAGAATTGACTGATAATGGCTGCAACAAAACATCTTCTCTCTTGTACTTATTTTTTAATTTTAATTCCAGTATAGTTAACGTACAGTGTTAAATTAGTTTCAGGTGTACAATATAGTGATTCTATATTAGCTATTCAGTGTATTACTCAGTGCTCATCAAACTAAGTGTACTCTTAATCTTCTTCACCTATTTCACCCATTCCCCCCGCCCCCCCACACCTCTCCTCTGGTAACCACTTATTTGTTCTCTATAGTTAACCCTGTTTTTTGGTTTGCCTCTTTTTTCCCTTTGTTCATTCGTTTTGTTTCTTAAATTCCACATAAGGGTGAAATCATATGTTAGTTGTCTTTCTTTGACATTTCACTTAATATTCTACTCTCTACATCTATCCATGTTGTTGCAAATGGCAAGATTTCATTCTTTTTATCATTGAGTAACATTCCATTGTATGTATCTATCACATCCTCTGTATTCATCAGTCAATCAGTGGACACTTGGCTGCTTCCATAAAATGGCTATAGTAAATGATGCCATAATGATCTTGTAATTGGTGTTTTTGTCTTCTTCGGGTAGATAGCCAGTAGTGGGATTACTAGATCCTATAGTATTTCTATTTTTAACTTTTTGAGGAACCTTCATACTGTTTTCCATAGTGGCTGCACCAGTTTGCATTCCTACCAACAGTACACGAAGGTCCTTTTTCTCCACACCCTTGCCAACACTTGTTTCTTGGTTGCCGTGCTTTGAAACACTAAATAAACTGCACTGTGTTTGCAGTTGAGAGCATAACATTTGTAGTGCACAGCCTCTACTTCCAGATTTATCTGAAAAGTAAGGGCACAGCCGTAGATAATGATGCCAAAAGATCCTATAATTTCGGTATCTGTCACAAATTCAGCAAGATCAAACTTGCTAAAGTTTTTAAAGGAAGAGACCATTAGACTCAAGTACCTCTGATGGGTTGGTCAGTTGCAGAAGTGAACCAAAACCTAAGTCAGAGTCACTACACCTGAATATAAGAAAGCAAAACTTAGGAACAGCTGTTTACAAACAGCCAACTGGACTTGGCCCAATAAAGCAACTGCTTAAGCAATCAAATAATTGCTTTGCTTTCCTTCCGTATCTTCACTATATAAACCTTGCTCCTGGTTCCTGTTGGTGGAGCTCTCCGAACCACTTTTGGTTTGATGCTGCCTCATTTTGGTTGGTGTTTGTTCAAATAAACTTTTTCAAAATTTTAAATTGTCTCAGTTTACCTTTTGTCAGGCTTCCACAATGACTAAAGTTTCATTAGTTGCAGAATTCAGCAAAGTGTATTTCAACATTCACCAATCAAAGTCATGATCTTGGTTTTAATTGATTGGCTAGTTTATATGCTTAAAATTCAATATTGATATTTACAAGCAGGCACATTGGTTGATTAATTGCTGAATTTAATTCAGCATAGAGTACTTCTGATTCTCTAATCAGCATTTCTGATTTAATAATCAAGTACTCCTGTTTCCCAGGTAATGATATTGGGTACCAAAAATGACAGTTTGAAGACTGATACATTTTTCAATTGAACTATAAAGTTTTTCCAAAAAGAAATGCCCTCCTGTCTCTCACTCTTTTTCTTTTTTCGCTTTCTCCACAAAAAAAATGTATTAAATGCCTGCCAGGTGCCAGAGCTATACAAAATGTTATGGCTGCAACAGTGATCATGAACAAGAAGATTGCAGCCTCTCCCCTGTACTGTAGGTTCTGTGAGGTTTATAGAACAACAAGAAAGTACACCTTCCTAAGCAACAATTTTTCAGTTGGGTTGAGAATGTTTTATAGAAATCTTCAAAGTTTAACTCTTTATAGAACCACTTATATAATCCTAGTTCCAGTTTAATCAGAGACATTGTGGTGATGTAAGTTTAAGTCAGTAAGCATTCTTTGTTTATTGCATATGGTAGCCCCTGCCATGGCCTTAGTCAGCTTGTGCTGCTCTCACAAAACGTCATAGACTGGGTGGCTTAACAGCATTCCTTTGTTTCTCACAGTTCTGGAGACTGGAAATCTAAGATGACTGTGCTCACATGATCATTTTTGGGGAGGGCCCTCTTCCTGGTTGGCGTATCCTTACTTGATGGGGGGGAGAGAGAGAGAGATGATGTGTTTTTTCTTATAAGAGCATTAATCTCATTCATGAGGGCTGCACCCTCATGATCTAACTACCACTCAAAGGCCCCGCCTCCAAATGCCATCACTTCCAGGGATAGGGCTTCACCATAGGGATTTGAGGGAACATGAAGAACATTCAATCCGTAGCATGAGCCATACATTTCTAGCTGGAGATCCACCCAGGATACTGAAATTTCTGGTAAGCATGTTTGCCACTTGGTTAGGCAAAGATATGTATTGAATATCTACTGTGTGTCAGGCCCAGCCTGGGTGCTGAGTTAGGGCAATGAGTGAGTGTAACTCCTGTCTTTCTGGACAAGATGTTATAGATACTATGATACTATGAGACACAATGAGATGATTGCCCAAAGGGAGCTATATTTTTCCTTTCCTAACTGTTCTTATGTTAGGGAGGCATTTTGCCAGCTCAGGTTGATGGAAAATTATGAAGGAATGGTTTTGCTGGGTTCAAAATTTATGCAGTTCTTTTAATAATTTAGGTTTTTCAGCTGGAGATAAGGTTAAGCATTTAAACAAAAATAGTTCAACTGTAGCCTCAATCAAAGAAATCTAGGAGATTATGTATATAATTTACTTACTGTGTTTTGTAGAAGAAATTAGAGTCTGTTTTTTTTTTTAATTTTTAAAAATCTTTTCATTTATCTTTGAGAATGAGAGAGGGTCAGAGAGTACTCAGGGGAGGGGCAGAGAGAGGAGATAAAACCCAAAGCAGGCTCCAGGCTCTGAGTTGTCAGCACAGAGCCCCATGTGGGGCTGGAACTGCTGAACCACGAGATCATGACCTGAGCTGAAGTCGGACGCTCAACTGACTGAGCCACCCTGGTGCCCCAAAATTGGCATCTTCGGAAATAAACACTGTATTCTAAATGTTTAACTCATTTTTCTTAATGTTCTTAGCTGTTAATAGTCTTCTCAGTTAAAGGGATTGCCTACTTTTAAGTATACAAAGCAAGAAAAATGATACATAGTGAACTTTACCATGATGAAATACATTAACTCCTTAGTGCAGAAATTACCTATATTTAAAAACAACAGCAACAAAAACTGGGTTCAAGTGCAGTGCAATTAGATCAGTTTTCTCCTGGAATTAAGCTCCATGCAGGCCTGATGACAGGAGTAACCCTAGCACCTAAATCAATGATAAGAGGTAGCATAGAAATTTAATGAACTAATATTTATTGAATAAATGGCCCTTTTTCTTATATTGACATGTATGAAGACTTTTAATCTGCCCTTCCTTGCCAAGGTCTGAATGTAAAAGTAATAATAATTAACGTGTCGTTGGTTATTTTGTGCCAGTTACTCATTTCTTATTCCGACCATGATTCTACAAGCTATTGATGTCTTCATTTTGCAGGTGAAGAACCTGAGGCAAAAAGTAGTGTTGCTAATAATCAACAGTATCAGTAGAATCAATGTCTCCATGGCTGCAAAGCCCATGCCTTGTTCACACTACACTGTCTACCTTAGTGAGGCCAGATGGTGGATTAGGTTGCACACACAGCCAATGGGTATTCCAGCACTGGGCTGCAGTGGCGCACAGTTGACGGGTTAGGCTGTTGTGCTTGATACCTAGTTCTACTTCTTCCAATGTCACGATGTTCCTATCTGCTTCTGGCCTTGCTCCGGAAGATATGATACATACGACTAAAGCAAACCTGGTACAAAATGATTTGACATATAGAAACTTTGATTTACACAGAAAAATCTATTCCAAGTACATCTGCTCTGTACAGACAGATGGATAAGATTCATATATAGAACTGAGTTCTTGAGTGTTTTGAGCAGTGGCTATCGACAGTTGTGGTAAGCTTGGTTGTGAGTAACGGGGCAGGAAAGAAAGGCCTTTCTGAACACAGCCGTGATGACATCATTGCCAACAGCAGACTGTTCAGTGTCTTTAGGAAGTATATTTTCTATGAGTCATTACCATCCTCAAATTCATTCACTCCAAGCTCATCCTGTTTTTATTCTTATAGCATGACTAAATATTTAAGGAGGATCTTTGATGACCTGGCTGCTTGAGCCCAGGCCAGACCATCTTGGGCACATCTTGACTTTTCCCTGAACTACATGAGAAGCCAATGTAGTTCACCATTTTCAGACATTTATTTTTCAGCAAGATTTTTTTAAGACATTATTTTTTTTGAGATGCTTTAAAAATACAATTAAAAAATGGAGAGGATGGTACAGAGTTTGCCCATTTACCCCTCGCCCCAGCACACGCATAGCCTCCCTCATTATAAATATCCCACACCAGAGTGGTACATTCATTACAAATGATAAACCCATACAGACACAGCATAATCACCCAAGTCCATAGTTTACTTTAGGGTCTGTTCTTGGTATAGTGCATTCTGTGGGTTTGGACAAAAGTCTAGTGACAGATCTCCATCTTTTTGACGTCATATAGGTTATTTTCACTGCCCTAAAAATCCTGTGCTCTGCCTCTTCCTCATCCCACCCCACTCTTGGAAACCACTGATCTTATTACTGCCTTTATTGTGTTACCTTATCCAGAATGTCCTATAGTAGGACTTCTATAGTATGTAGCCTTTTCAGATTACCTTCTTTTCCTTAACAATATGCATTTAAAATTCCTCCATGCCTTTTTATGGCTTGATAACTCATTTCCTTTTAGCATGGAGCATTATTTCATTGTCTGGATGTGCCACCGGTTGTTTATTCTTTCACTTACTGAAGGACATTTCAACTACTTCCACAAGAGAGAGATTTACCTTCATCAAACTGTTCCTCTTCTGAAGCCCATTCTTGAAGCTGTCTATACATCTGTAAAGAGAACCCCCCCTTACCCCTCCCCCCCTCCCCCTACGTTTGGACTCCATTGGAGGGCAGTGTTGGGGAACTCTGATCAATAGACTTATCCAAGGACTCTGGATTCAGCCAATGTCATTCCAGGGAGTGGGTTTTACTTGGGGCACTGTGGAGCAGTGAAGATCTACTTAAGATGGGAGTTAGCAAGACTGAGCTTTCTTTTTGACCCAGAAAGACCTAGATTCAAATCCTGACTGTGCTTCCTTCTAGCTGTGTGAACCCAGATGTGGAGTGATTAAATTTCTCTGAGCTTCAGTCTCTCTCAACTGGAGAAGTGAATGTAATAATACCCACCATGTTATTTGTAAGGTTCTTTCTGTTGATACTAACATTTACTGAAAGCAAAGTAGGAGCTTCAGTCCAAATAGCATTGGTTTGTGAGCAAGAGGGAAGGGAACTTGTATGTATTTATTGGATGTCTACGGAGCCCACTCCTTTGGCAGATGTACATCAGGCACTGCCTCATTTAATCTGTATGCATGCATATTATACTTCAAAGCCAGCTTCTGGATCTTTCCGTATGGCTTTGGAGTCCTACAGATTTACGATGGAATCCAGCCTTTTAACTTAGAGGCTATTTCAGGGAAGGAGAGAAGGGTGCACCTTTGGGAAAAATGTGGGGAGACTTCTTTAGAAACCAGAACTTCATTATGGAGGTGGAATGGAAAGGTAGGTTCCCCAGCTTCCAAAGTTCCAAACTGTGAACTGGACCTTAAGACTGCTTCCTATAGAATTTGGGAAAGTATTATTAATATGATAATTTTGTGTTTAGAGCTAATGAGGTTTGTTTTGGTCACATGGGGACCTAGACATTCCTTCTGCAAAAAAAAAGTATACAGAAAACATAATATATGAACTTATGTAAGAAAACTTTTTCAGAGGAAAATAACTACAGCATACAATTTTAGATTTTATTTCTTGTTTAGGCACTCTTCAGAAGAAAATAAGTGGTTTATGACATGAATCCTTATAATGGTTAAAACGAAATTTTTCTCGAAATCAGACTCCACTGTTGTATCTGATAGGCAGTTACACAGATCATAGCATAGTGGTTTTGTAAATATGTTTTAAGAGTTTGAGCTTGCAACCCAGAAAGTGACACTACCTGCATAGTTATTACAAAAGCTTCACAGACCCTAGGTGGCATTATGGGCTTGGTTTCTTAGGTGTTTCATGGTATCATGATGGCTTACTTAATGTCACAGTGTAAAATATTGCTCAGAAAGTAATAGTGATGCTGATGTGAGAGCCACTGAGATTGTGTGGGATGTCTGGTTAACAACAGAAGTGATTTGGAAAATAAATGTTGGAGTGGTTTGGTGAACTAGGGAATGGAGTCTGCTTCTTAATGGTTCATCTTTTGATGGTCACGTTTAGACAACAGCTCCAGGAAGGACTTGAACAAATAAAGAAGCTATGGAATATCCCAAGTTTGGCATTGACTTTGTTCATGATACTTTTGATGGCCCAAAAGCATGGTGATGGGGTTTGAAGCTGGCCTCATTGTACCACAGTTGGCTGAATGTCAGCTCTATGCCTGGACTTTATGGCTGCGGGTTTTTTTGTTTTGGTTTGGTTTGGGGTTTTTTTGGTGTATTAAAGAAGGGAGGGGCAGAGAGAGAAAGGGAGGGAAAGAATCCCAAACAGGCTCCACACTGTCAGCTTGGAGCCCGATGTGGGGCTCGAACTCAGAGCTTTGAGCTCATGACCTGAGCTGAAATCAAGAATTGGACAGACGCCTAACTGACCAAGCCACCCAGGCACCCCTATGGCTGCTTCTTAAGTTGTTATAACATAGTGTGTATTTTGCCTAATAGAGAAAAACACTTTTTTCTTTCTCCTTCTGATTTTGGCTCTTGAAACATTTGTACAAGGCCCTGGAGAAGTCATACTATTCACATCATCAACTTTCACCCTCATTTTGTCCCCTATGACACATGAAAAACCAGAGGCCTGAAGAAATTACATCCTTCTGGTCTCATCCACCTCTCACAGGACTAGAGTCATTTGCTCTCTTTGGTTTCAGCCAGTTTAACCCATTCTTACAGTCTTGAGGGAGAGAGGGCCATCCGTGCCTTGGATGAAATGTCATGGCTGTGTTCACTGAGGCAGCTGAGGGTTGAGCACTGTTTGCTTATTTTGACAAAGGTAGTGGGGAGTCCAGAGAAGAGGGCCACCCCCAAACTTGAGAAGCAGTTTTCTGATTGACCAAGGACAGGGTTAGGATCCTGAGGAGGTTAACACATGTTCTTGGGTATAAAATAGCTTGCTGTTATTTCTGTCACCTGCCACTACCAGAAGCAGCAAGAAATCCCAGTATTTATCTGGGATGTAGCAGAAACATAAGAATAATTCTTTTTAGGCAAAATAGATTCCTGTATTCTAACGTACAACAAGGCCTTTGCAAAGTTGGACTGCCATGATGATTCTATATTAAGAACTAAATCAATTCAAACAGACCAATCAAGCAAAGGAACAAAGAAATTGATCTGCTTCAACTTTATTGGATCACCTGAGCACATTCTTAATTGATTGCAGCAGTACTCTGATTATTAATTTTTTTAATGTTTATTTATTTTTTGAAGGAGTGAGAGACAGAGCACAAGCAGGGGAGGGCCAGAGAGAGAGGAAGACACAGAATCTGAAGCAGGCTCCAGGCTCTGAGCTGTCAGCCCAGAGCCCCATGCGGGGCTCGAACCCATGAACTGTGAGATCATGACGTGAGCTAAAGTTGGACGCTTAACCGACTGAGCCACCCAGGCACCCCAATTAATTTTTTTAACTCTTTGTGTGGCTGCATCTGAGAATGCCCATTTCAGATTTGCCCCAATTATGGGTAAAGAAAAATAGGATTTCTTTCGTTACCGCTGTCCCCTTAACATGTAACTGGGTAAGGACTTACAGCACTCTGAGCCATCGAGGAAAAGAAGCAGCCTGGAATTCTTCTAGGAAGCAACATGGAAGCAAGGTCGTGTGGGCACCTGCCCATGCTTTTCAAGAAGAGAGGATTAGTTCTGTTTGATTTGCTACTTCAGATTTGTAGGTTGGAGAGCCTGAAAACAAGACTACAGAATCCCTGTTCCCCAGCCTGAGCGCTGGTCTCTCTCTGGAATTCACATCTTCAGGGAACTCTTGATCCTTGCAGTGCTGGTAACTTTCAGGAAGAAAATGTGAACCAGGACCTTTTCCACCTAAATCTCCTGTAAGTTCAGTGGCAGGGTCCTTACCCATTTCCATGGATACATTACTGTTACGTGCTGGTGGTTTGACTTACAATATAGGAAGGAAATAATTTTGATCTATATTTTCACTTTTAAACGTTCTTCAGAATTCTTGGTAGTCTCCGTTGATGAGGTTAAGGGGAAGGGAGAGAAAGGGAATACAAACTGGAACGTCCCAAACTCTAGCATCAGTCACTGGGAACAACCTTCCTCTGTGACTGCTTTGTGTTTTTCTCTCCTGCCCTCATTCATACTGCATAACTCATACCATCCCATGAGTTTCAAGGCCTTTCTCCATTTGACACTTTCATCAGTGCTTAGACATAAGACGTTGGCATTTGGTGGCTCTTAGCAATTTTGCTGAGAGTTGCTTCCAGACTGCTTCTAAAAGCTCAAGCTAATGATCTGTTAATCATTGCGGTTGTGGTTGTTTTTAATCTCTTTGCGATAAAGGGAAAGTAACAAACATTTAATGAGAATCTATGCGTCAGGCACTGTGTAGGAGCTTTTATGTGAGTTCCACTTATCTTTACAATAATTCCACAAGCCTAGCAGTAGAATTTCCCTTTTGCAGATGAAAAACCGATCCCAAGGCTGTGTTACTTGATCAGGCTCTCAGAGCGGCTGCCAGGCGGAGCAAGGATTCGGCATCCGTGGTACCCTAACGCCTTGCCTCTCAGAGAGTAGTCCACAGAGCAGCAACAAAAGTGCCAGCCCAGCCCAGAACCATTGAGCCAAAGTCTGTAGTTCAAGGAAATCCATAGGTGATTTGAATGCACGTTCACATTTGAAAAGAACTGCTTTACTCAGAAGCTGAAATAAACTGGAGACTGCAGGACATGAGGGGCGTCATGGGCACTTGTTTCCTGGTGGCACCGTTCAGGGGTAATGCTGGGCATCTGCTTTTCTACCTTGATGGAAGCAGGAAGTAGGAGAAAATGAAGAACAGTGTTGTAGTAATGGTGACTTGTAGATTAAGTTTTGAGGTGTAGAGAAACACCACCATCACTATCCTCATCAATAGCAAATATCTCCCAAGCACTGCTTTCTTCATGTTTTTTTTAAATTTATTTTCTTGGTAAGCCAAGGAGCAAATCTTTATTTATTTTTTAACTAATCAAGGGATCACATTTATTGACTACTTATTAGTTACTGGCCTCTGACACATGTAGAGCGCAGCTCCTGGTTAGCAAGGAAGAACACACCAGAGTTCACATCCTGATTCTGCCATTTCCAAGGTGGACAGTTCCAAGTGCATTAGCGAATCAACCTGCAACCTATGCACTTAAATTTTTTTTGTATTTTTTAAAATTTTTATTTTTTAATTTACATCCTAGTTAGTTAGCATATAGTGCAGTAATGATTTCAAGAGTAGCTTCCAGTGATTCATCCCCTATGTATAATACCCAGGGTTCATTCCAACAAGTGCCTTCCCTAATGCCCCTTACCCATTTAGCCCATCCCCTACCCACAACCCCTCCAGTAACCCTCAGTTCTCTATATTTAAGAATTGTTTAGGTTTTGTCCCGTTCCCTGTTTTTACATAAGCCCTTCCCTTATGTTGATCTGTTTTGTATCTTAAAGTCCTCATATGAGTCATCTGATATTTATCTTTCTCTGACTAATTTTGCTTACCATAGTACCCTCTAGTTTAATCCACGTAGTTGGAAATGGCAAGATTTCATTCTTTTTGATTGCTGAGTAATGCAATACTCCATTGTATATATATGCCACATTTTCTTTATCCATTCATCCACCGATGGACATTTGGGCTCTTTCCGTACTTTGGCTATTGTCGATAACACCACTATAAACATTGGGGTGCACAGCACACCTGTGGGGTGCCTGGGTGGCTCAGTTGGTTAAGCATCTGACTTCGGCTCAGGTCACGATCCCACGGTTTGTGGGTTTGAGACCTGTGTCGGGCTCTGTGGTGACAGCCGGCTCAGAGCCTGGAGCCTGCTTCTAATTCTGTGTGTCCCTCTCTCTCTGACCCTCCCCTGCTCACGCTGTCTGTCTCTCTCTCAAAAATAGGTAAAACATTTTTTTTTAAATTAAAAAAACCAGCACACCTGTATCCCTTGGATAAATACCTAGTAGTGCAATGGCTGGGCTGTAGGGTAGTTCTATTTTTAACTTTTTTGAGGAATTTCCATACTATTTTCCAGAGTGGCTGCATCAGTTTGCATTCCAACCGGCAACAAGCACCTTTTTCTTTAACGACAGCTCTCAGTTGATATCATGATTGAGAAAGCCTCATGGGAACCTGGGTAGCTCAGTCAGTTAAGTGTCCGTCTTCGGCTCAGGTCATGATCACACTGCTTCTGAGTTCCAGCCCCATGTGGGGCTCTGTGCTGACAAGTCAGAGTCTGGAGGCTGCTTCAGATTCTGTGTCTCCCTCCCTCTGTGCCCCTACCCCGCTTGCGCTTTCTCCCTCCCTCCCTCTCTCCCTTTTTTCCTCCCTCTCTCTCTCTCAAATATAAATAAACATTAAAATTTAAAAAAAGAAAGAAAGCCTCTGTCTGTTACGAGATATGCATGGTTCAGGAGAAAATGGGAGCCTAAATCAGAGTTTCTAGGACTATGTTTGAACACCTGGAGGCAGTGGTAAAAAGGCAGGAAAAAATGTTGATAATGAAATGTTTAATGTTTGTTATAGTTATCGCAGTAGCTTGGGTTTGAATTTATAATATAATAGCATCGTATTTTTTGATGGAAGTACAGTTTATAATGCATTGAGGCCGTTTGTATAATCACTGTGTCCCATGCATGTTGCCAGTATTGTGGGGTTTGAGGAATAACTTTAGTACTTTGCATGATGGTCAAGATTTATGAGTATTTTATCATTGCTCTTACGAGACTGTAGACTTACGACAGCTGTAATACTGAACCCTTGGTCAGAAACAAACATCCAGTTACAAACATCACAAACAAACACAGTCTCAGTGGGAAAGATGATTTGCTTTATTGAGCGTCCACTTCATCAAGTGATTTTAGGGATTTTTAACTTCGCAAAAGGAAGTACTATCTGCACAGCCCTTGCATTTTAACATTTACTTGATACTGGGTGCCTTCTATATACTAATTATATTCATCTCAAATGTTGAAAACCTGACAATATTCACAAGGCCTGCAATGGAGCCAATGTATTCTTTCGTGAGTAAATCCTACAAAATGATAGACTTGGGAGTCTGTGGTTTGATCCTGAAATACAAATGTGTGTTGGCTAAGTTGTAGAGCTCTTTGTGCTTCCAAAATGCCTCCTCTATACCATCTTCTTTCACCCCCTCATACATTAGGTCTTAACATGCCCATTTCAAGGAAAGATGGATGAGTCAGCTGATCTTAGTGCCCTTGGTATTCTGAAAGTCTTTTATTATGTACATAGATGAGGAATTGGCATTACTGCTCTGAGCATTCATGGCTGTTATCGTTTGCATGAGCCAGTTGGCAATTAATCTTGCTCACTTTTGTGATAACTCTGTCCTCTATTTTTGCCAGCCATTTCACGCATATGTATCTTTTTGTCCATACAAGTTTTGTTTTCCTATCTAGCCTGTGCAAATCTCGTGTGTGTTATATTTCCTTATATTCCTTATATTACCTGGTACATGATAGGCCCTCAGTACATTTAGTTGAAGCCGAAGCAGGAATAAGGAGGACTGATCTCCTTATTTGCATCCTGCCCTATTTGCTTCCTTTTCTAGGTGATGTTTGTTTTCTCCAGGTCAGGCAAGTCCAGGACTGCTGCGTCTCCTTCCCAGGCTCTCACTTGAAGGCATGTCGTTGCCCGGCGGACCGTGGTGCAACAAAGGGGATTTGGAGCCCACTACACTCAGTTTTGCCAAACGTTCCCTGCTCTGATAAATCAGCTATTGGCTAACTTTGGGGAATCGTCTGTGGACTTTAATTCTATTTGCTAGCCCCATCTGGTTGCCATGGAGACTTGCTGTGGCAGAAGGTTGTCCTACAGGCACTGTACAGGATGTTGCCTGTGGCAACAAATAGCTTGGTGGGCGGGTGGCAGAGGAACAGGGATGGGATGTGAGTACCAGATATTCACAGGGAGGGCAGGGACTTTGGTTGGACCCAGCAGGGTTAAGGGGGTAGGAGGGAGCATTCTAGACAGGTAGCAGGGCTGGGCCGGTGAAGGGAGTGTATAGTATCTGGAGATGGCGTTGCTGTGAACAGTAATCAGTACTGAAGAGGTCCATTAAGGGCAGCAGGTGTGTTTTGGCTGGTGGTCAGCCACGTTGTGATGGGGACTCTGGTGGCAGGGAATCTGCAGAGATCCAGGTGAGCCCGCAGTTGAGATTGGAACTGGTGTAAGAAGAATTGGTTAGGGACAGTAGTCAAGGGCAGTCTTGAATGAGTTTGGGCATTTAGCCGTGGAGGGAGAGGGAAGGCAGGGCGTCAGATCACAAGGAGAGAAGTGGGGCTGAGGGACCGCTGCCTGTGAGAAGTGAACCTGTGCTCAGAACTGGAGTTAGAAGCTGTGCGCTGCTGTAGAAGAAAGGGGACTGACCTGGAATAGGAAAATTCCAAGTTCTGGTCCCTGCTCTTCCTCATACTAACCTTGCCACATCAGGAAATTATTTTGCTTCTCGAGGTCTCCACTTCCTCATCTGTAAAATGGATGGATTGAGGTGTATTTTCTAACCTGTGTCCTGCATAGTGTTATCTTTTGCAAAAGCTATTCTGTGTTAAAATAGTTTGGGAGTGCTGAATAGTAGATCTCCCTCTAACACCGCCAAGTGTTTACAGTGTGCATTATTAAAGTGGCCAGTGCTGACCTATGATTGATTTATGTTTAGCCTAGTGGTTCTCAAACTGATTGGCCGTGAAATATCTTTTCCCAAGAGCAGCTATTGACTTAGTGAGGGCATCTCGAGAGGGGAAACTCACAATCTGCGGAAGACTGGGCTCAGTTGTTTATCAGATGCCTGCCGTTTGAGCATACCTTCAAGTATGTCTACCGTTCATTTCTAAGGCCACTGATAACACAAATGGCTTGTCCAGTTGGGTAGCCACAGTTGGCTCCTTCCATTCAGTTTTCACTTGGTTTTTCCTTTTCTCTTTCCTCTTGACTGTTCCTGTTGGGACTCCACTGTTCTTAGGGATTTCCTGTCCGCCAGCAGAGGAACATTGGTCCCTGTTTCCCGGATCACCACATAGAGGAAGGGGTGTGGAGAGAGTCTGTAATTGTTCCTCCTTCCCCTCGGAGGGCCTTGGTGTTAGGCATACAGTCAGCCTTCCCAGATCTGCTTCTCTCCCAGCCCCTTATACTTCATCTCTTAGAGGCGTCTGGAAAACTAACCTACCCCCTTACCACTCACCCCCACCTAGGGCATTTCTGTAACTGGGAAAGTGTTTTCCTCTTTCTAAATAACTGATTTACAAACAAGCTTTTGGAATTCTGCCTAGCGCCCCACCTCCCATGGGGTTGGCTGAGGTAATTCCTTAAATACAATCTGTTTAAACATTTTGTAATCAAGAGTAGGAAAAAATACTAATTGTTTTTATCAGACTGCATTTTGCGTACAGAACTCAAGAACAGCTTGACTTTTTTTCCCCAGCAGCCTTTTGGGATTGGGAAAATTTCATAAGATAAATGGTGGAAGTAAACATGACTATTTTTTAGCGACGGAATCTACTTACGGTAATGACATTAAGACTGACAATATTTACTCAGCAAGCACTTATGCCTTTTATGCCACATGTCTAACATTGTGCCAGACACAATGGGGTGTCAACCAAGCCCCTGCCCTCAGGGAACGTATGCAACTGAGGAGGTAGTAGGGCCACTATTTAGCTACATTATAATGGAATCCAGTATTGACTGACATAGCATTTCACTGAGCTCAGGGAAAGTGTGGTAGGAATTCAGAGAAGAAAATGGCCACTACAGGCTAACTTGGGGAAGGGTGGTGCTGCTAAGGTGAAAGGGCTTGAGAGCCAGCTATTGAAAGCTAGGTGGGATTTGTAGATTTGCAAAGAAAAGTTACCGTATTTACAAGGGCAAACACATAAGCAAATCATGCCTGCCCAAATAAAATACTTGGGAAATGCTGCTGTGTGCTAGGAAGTGCTTTATGTAATGGGGAGAAGACTGAGAACTCCCTCCTTGAGGTGGCAGGTGGATAGGTAGGACTTGGAAAGATGAGGGTGTGTAAACAGACTAACTGCAGATGGAAAGAGTAACAACTCCAGCTTGGTGGGGGTGGGCAGAAAAGCTAGAAGGAGCCTGCTCAGTGGGGGCGCTCAGTGTTGGGCGACCTGGGGCCAGAACTGAGTGGCAACAGAGGAATGTAATGTTGACAATAAAGTAATCCTAATAATTAATACATCCCTGAAATGTATTAGAACTTCGAAACTTGACATAGTTGACTGCTAATGAAATGGTACATTGCACGTAAAATGTTGGCAGTTTTCATTTGGAATCATCCTAAGAACTGTCCCCGTGCCAAACTGAGTTTGGGTAGCTTTTAACCATGAATCTTTGCCAGGACACTTAGATGGTTATATGGTTCTTTTATAACCTGTTCTTGGATTTCAGAGACAAAAGGACCCAATCCCATCTTGCATTTTTTTCCTCTTGTATATTTAGTTAGACAAAGCCTTCGACTGTACTTCTGCTTTTGACTGTGTTCAAGGACCTATGCAAAGGCTCTTTGGTCCTGTTGAGTGCGTAGAAAGATCAGCCCAGTAATTCACCTGAGCTTTGTTTTTGGCGTGGTTGTTATTTACAAAAATTGAGAGCTCTTAATGAAGCTAAGCGGTCGGTTCTTTTGAAGGCATAGGCTAGCTGCTGGGGTAGACATAATCTTCGTACTTGACTTGGAAAGAGTCCCTCATCTTTGCTAGATCCTACCCACTCTATCTGTTGAAGAGTGATGAAGCTATCCTGGGGATAAAACACAAAGTGTCCTGAAAGCACATAGTAAGGGGATGTTCTATTAAATATACTCTATTAAGATTGTGTGTTTTTCAGTACAGGCACATGGCTGACTGCCCACAAGTGTTTGTTAAATAAATGTGTGGTTAAAGGTTCCCACTACTGTTTAAGGCAATTATTCACAAAATGGCAAGATGGCACTTTTCTATAGTAAGCAGATGTCATTGACATTCAATAAATTGAAAATATTAATAATAGTTGTCAAAAGGTTTTTAAAATGTCTTTTTTTGTGAGTCTTATCCATGGCTGGAAATCCACTCTTAAACCAGAAATATAAATTTTTCTGTTGTGTGTTCAAGTGGACTACCTATTCATAGGGCAAATTTTAGCTTTATGTATATCAGAGAATTAACTCAGGCTATCTTGTAAGAGTTTAAGAGACGCACACAGTAAATGGAAGATGGTAACGTGCAAGATTTTTCTTTTCCTGTTATTAAAAGCTGCATTTCCCATAGCTAAGCCAATTCGGCAAAGATGTGTAGGTACCAATTATATAAGATTTTCCTTTGAAGCAGCAAACTTTAATTAAAATACATAGTTGCTATGGTTTCCTAGCCATCCATTTGAGTAATTTATCTGTAAAGATATTTTCACAAAATAAATTCTACGTTAATTGGAGGTTTCCGTCTGTATTAAAGAGCACACCTATACCAGCATGTTGCAGTTCAGAAAGTCAGCTGGCATTGCTGAATATAGCATCTCCCCCAAATATTCTTTCCAAATGAAACATTATGCCATTTTTTTCATGAATATTAATGTTTGAATTAAGGCTGTCTATCTTGACTTGCAAAGCTAAGTGGGAAATTAAATACTTAGCCAAGCAACTCAGTTCATCTGTCCCCAGACTCTTCTCTTTCCTCATTAAGAGGAAATTTTACCTGATATATTGGAGTTGTGCTCATAATAGGAAATGAGTTTTCCGGAAGGGACTTGAAAAGGGTGTTTGTTTCAAAGCCCCCAGCAGGGTAGTCTGTTTGATGTTCTTGAACAGTCTTTGGAGTTTCAACTCTTTAAAATCTCTGTCTCAGTTGACAAAAAGGAATTAAAATAATTTTTTTAAATACCAAGTGGTTTAGGGGCATGGGTGGCTTGGTCGGTTAAGCTTCTGACGTTGGCTCAGGTCATGATCTTGTGGCGGATGAATTCGAGCCCTGCTGCAGGCTCTGTGCTGACTCTTCAGAGACTGAAGCCTGCTTCGGATTCTGTCTCCCTCTCACTCTGCCCTTCCACTGCACATTCTCTGTCTCTCTCTTTCAAAACTAAATAAACAAACAAGTAAATAAATTCCAAATGGCTAAGGGATCTGCTTGCCTATTGCTGTGTAACCTCTAGTCCCACTTTATCCACATCACCTCCATCCTGAGTCCTGTGGTCCTTCTGAGGTAAAGATGTGGGATTCTCATACTACTGTACTCTCTGGCTGACTAGATCACCACAAAGTTTATAAAATCCAATTCATCTTCTTTATTCTTCTAATGAAGGCTGATGACTCCTGTATAGATCATCTACTGAAATACCGTCCTCTGGCATTTTTGTATAGTCAGACCAAAGGGCTAGAGCCAATATAATCTGTACCTATGGATACATCACTTCTTATAGAAGCTTACAGAACTTTAGAGTTGGAAGAGATCACATGATCCTAAGACCAAGCTGGTTTGAGGCAGATGCAGACTTGATGCTTAACACTCTTCTGATTACACTCTCAATTAAAAAAAAAAAAAAAGCTCATTTCCACCACAGGGCCTTTGTATGTGCTGCTCCTGCTGTCTAGAATGTTTCTCCTGTAGCCATGTCTGACTCTTACTCATTTAGTGTTTGTCAGTTTAAGTGCCCATTCCTCAGAGAGGCCTTTCCTGACTATCTGATCATTCTTTCATTCCTCTTAATATATATGACATTAATTCATTTATTTTCTTCTTATCTATTATTATCTGTCATTAGCTCTCTGCCATATCCCAGTATCTGGAACTGTCAAATATTTGTTGAATAAATAAATCTACTACTTATACATGACCTTTGTTTTGACCTAAACGCAGTGTTTATTAACAACAGGAGTGTAACTCATCAGTTCACTAACAATCGGCAAACAAATTTTGGGCACATTTAGTCATTTATTTAATCAGTGCTGCTTCAAAAGCATAGGTGTTTACTTTCTTTTTAATCTTACCCATTTGTATTCATCTGATTTTCACTCCCATTTCACAGATTCCCTCCACTGATGTTCAGTGGTTGATGTAGTAGTCGGGGTGCACTCAGTGAAAGTTGCTACTAGTTGCCAGTGTTAGTGTGGATGGCCGAGACACTGCCGGCGAAGGTCGCAGATGAGAAAGCTAGGCCGAAGGTCATGTATGTCGACTGCAGTGGCGTAGATGACACAAATGTTGAAGATAGTCCTTTCTGCCATCATGGCCCTGGAGTAGGAGTGCAGAGCAAAGCAAGCAATAGGTTCCACTGGAGAGAGCCGGTGGTGATGGTGGTGGTGGTGGTGGTGGTGGCATCAAAACCACCTTCGAAACCAGAAGGGAGGCTTGTAGTAACAGCTAGGGTATATCCTAGGTGTCTTACACATAGTAACTTAATCTTCCACCTAGGAGATGGATGGTGTTATTAATCCATTTTACAAGTGGGGAAATGGAGACACAAGAGGTTAATAACTCCATCAAGACCACAGAGAAAGGGGGAGAGCCAGGGTTCAAACTCACGCAGTCTAGGAGTGCCTGGGTGGCTCAGTTGGCTGAGTTTCTGACCTCGGCTCATGTTATGATCTCGCTGTTCGTGGGTTCAAGTTCCGTGTCAGGCTCTATGCTGACCGCTCAGAGCCTGGAGCCTGCTTTGAGTTCTGTGTCTCCCTGGCTCTCTGCCCCTCCTCAGCTCATGCTCTGTCTGTCTGTTTTTCTCTCTCAAAAATATATAAACATTAAAAAAAAAACCTCAGGCAGTCTGGCTCTAGCATCTGTGCTTGTAACTACTTGTCTGTATGAGACCCCAGATGAGTGTCCTTGGGGGAGTGGTGCTTAAAATTGCATAAAGAAAATATTGCACAGACAGAGCAGGGTAAGATAAGAGTTGAAACTGTGCAAGTTTTCTGGTTAAAGTCAGTAGAAGCAAATGAACAGGGAAGGATACCAGGTCCTGGAAGTCAGGCAGAGGGCAACCCCAGTAATCTTCCAACTTGAGCTTTGTTCCTAACGTGCCTCCTTTGACGGTCTGGCGCCTGCCTTCCTACCTGGCCTTTGCTTTCCTTAAGGATACAGTGCTCCACTCCCTGGCCTGACTTTGCATTTGGGGTTTGAGTCCAGGTCCAGTTCCTAAGACTAGACTCTGGACTGTCAGAGTGGATTCCTCCATGCACAGATTCTCAGCAGTATAGCAGATTGGCTCCAATTAGGCAGATTCTTATGGCCATAGACAGTAATCCTTTGTCTAAGAAGGAATAGCCTAAGACTTTGAATCTGATATGTTCCATATTACTGTGTAGAAATACAAAGCATAATTATGTATAATACAGTAGCATACATTAAGAGAATTTTTTAAGGCTAGAAATCTTTTATTTTTTTTATTTTTATTTTTTTTTAGAAATCTTTTATTTAAGAAAAACTTTTAAAAGGCCAATTAAGGGGTACCCGGGTGGCTCAGTCGATTAAGCGTCTGGCTTTGACTCAGGTCATGATCTCACAGTTTGTGGATTCGAGCCCTGCATCAGGCTCTGTGCTGACAGCTCAGAGCATGGAGTGTGCTTTGGATTCTGTCTCTCTGTCTGTCTCTCTCTCTCTCTCTCTCCCTCTCCCCTTCCCTAACCCATGCTCTATTTTGTGCTCGCTCTCTCACTCTCTCTCTCTCTCAAAAATAAACACTAAAAAAATTTTTTAAAGTCCGTTAAAAGAACATCTTATTGGTAAATGCTGTTCTAAAACAAATATTGTGTGCACTTTTCAGGTGCTGATGAAAGTGGATTAAGATCTTTAGAAAACACAATAAATTAAGTTAAAAAATGGGCACAGCTAATGTCACTGTGATGCTGAAGCCATGCAGAAGACCCAAGAGCCAAAGACCAGACCCTATGAAATGTCCTAGAAATTGGCTTCGGAGTTCACTGGACCCCACACACAGAGTCACTGAACAGTGAGCTTAGACCTTGGTGCCAAGAGACTGAACAGCAAGACAGAACTTAGCTTCTGCCAGTGTAAGAAACAGAGACTGAATCCAGCCACTGGGAGGGAGGCGGCGTCAGGGCTTAAGGGAGGCCCTGTGTTAAAGTTAACTTTGGAGCTACTGTGCAGCCACTTGCTGTTTAGATCACAGTGACCAGAAGATAGTAACAGGCATTTCTTGATCCAGTGTAGGTTTGAGAAAGTTCCATTTGCTACTCCGTTCCTTGGCTCAAACCTTCTCTGACCTGATGTGGAAGACATGGCTAAGCTTTGAAACATTTTTTTCCTCTCCCTACGTACATATCAAATGTGCAGTGACAGTAGTGATCACAAAGCAATTATATTTCTAAGCCTCTATAAAAATAAGGCTGATTTCATCTTATTTACATAGAATTGAGAAGCACTGTCTTCAGAATTATAATATGCACTCCTTCTAAGCAATTCATTTTTCTCCATATATATTAGGAGCTAAATTCTTAGCCTGATAGGAGTGATAGAATAAGGGAAGTTGGTGTCTCTCAGTGATAGATTGACTTCCCTGTCTTTGCATAGACAGCAATAGGAAAATAAATTTCAAGTGAGTTGTTATTTAGACAGAGAAGATTAATCTACCTATAGATCAGTTCGTTAAAATGGTCATTATGAAAAGATATATATTTTTTTAAATGTAAGAGGTATCCATCATTTTTTATGGATTTGAATAAACATGGGCCACGGAGTATTGTATTCTACCTTAATGTTCCTGGGTGTTCCTTAAGGACGGACTGGAAATGAAAAACCGTTCATCTTGTTCCATTCTTGAATCTAATGTGATGATTTAAAGAAGCTCTTCCTCAGTAAATCTGCCGAGCCAGTGGCCTCAAACATAAACCCCATTGGGTTTTTGTTGCTACTGGCAGAAAGCTGAGCCAGACACAGAGGAGAGAGAGAGAGATGTATTTATAAGCAGTTCTGTTAGCAGGCCCTCTACTTGACTGCATCATTTTAAGTTCTTGCATAACTTGGTTTATTCTCAGGGAAAAAGTAAACTTGTAATTCACTTCACACAATGATGGTGTCCCCAGCACTGTGTATTCCTAGAGGGTAGAATGATGTTAATTATTAACTGAAGGTAGACACAGGCAGGAGAGACCTCTTTGACCAACCTCCCTCCACTCAGCATGCCCTGAGATATCTTATTTGAATAGAAATTTCCCAAATGTATAAAAACAGTATTACTACTTTTTAAATTTTTTAATATTTTTTATTTTTTTAATTTGTTTATTTTGAAAGAGCATGAGAAGAGTATGCAAGCAGGGGAGGGGTAGAGAGAGAGGAGAGAGAGAGAGAATCCCAAGCAGTCTACCTGTCAGCATGGAGCTGGACTAAGGGCTCAATTCATGACCGTGAGATCATGACCTGAGCCAAAGTTGGACACTTAACCAACTGAGCCACCAAGGGGCCCCGAGACATTTTTAGCTCTTAAAATACCCAAAGGTCTTTGTTTTCATGTTGAAGAAACATGCACATTAGTGTAGTAGTAACTATTTAGAGTTTAATGTCAGTGCCAGACTTGAGTTATAAAAGTGAGTAAAACATAGTCCCTTCCCTAAGGAATGTGGAGTTCACAGTCCACTTTAGGATTTATTTCTCCTTCAATTTTTATTTATTTATAAGTTTATTTTTTATTTGTAGCTTAAGGTTTTCCCTAAACATTTAGAATGACTATGTACTGACAAGAAGAAAATCAGTGAAAACTTAAAGATTCTCAGTTCTATCTGCTTTGAAGGATCAGGAAGCAGTCTTGTGTTTTGTGAGCATGAATAAAAATGATTGACTTAAGAACACCATTTTATAATACAGTACATAACATTTCTAGGGTCATAAATAATCCATCTGAAAATTAGTGTAAGCAGAACAGAATGTAATAGATTCATTGTATGGCAAAAGATGAATTTAAAATATCCTTTTGATTGTTGTATGTATAATTTTGGGCTATACAGAGTTTGAGAAACAGCTATTTGAAGATTACAAGTATTTTAGGTATAGAAGTTTAATGTGCCTACTCGTTTTTCACGTACCATAAATATTGATATGTACTTCCAGAGTCCATAGGATTTTGTAGACAAGGATGATTACATTAAAAACTGCATTGAGATACTTGATTTGGTGGAATGATCAACTCTATCCAAATGCCTGCGATTACTTCTGTTAGGTAATTTATATCAAATTATCTTTTGTTATCACCAGGAAGAATGTTAACAGCTTTGATAGCAGTGACATTAAATTTTTTAATAATTTTTTTTAATGTTTTATTTTTTTTTTGAGAGAGAGAGAGACCACATGAGCAGAAGAGGGTCAGAGAGAGAGGGAGACACAGAATCTGAAACAGGCTCCAGGCTCTGAGCTAGCTGTCAGTACAGAGCCTGACCCGGGGCTCGAACCCAAGAGCCATGAGATTATGACCAGAGCCGAAGTCGGACACTTAACTGACTGTGCCACCCAGGTGCCCCAGCAGTGACGTTAAATTAAGCAGAGTGAACATTTTATTGGACTCTCCCGCTGTTGAGAAGAGGATCCAGGAGAAAGGAAACAAAAATTAGATATTTACAAGTCTGAAGAAACTGTCCTTTGTGTTTGTCATCATTTTCTTAGACTGAAGATTGCTGAGACTTGGAGTTTAAGAAGTTTGTGAGAGTTTCCAAAGATTGCCTTGTGAGTGGCATCTACATTTATTAAGTACACTGAAGACTTGGCAGATCAAGGCACTTAGCTTGGGATGGTTTGGTGGTTTCGTTGATTGTGAAGCTACCTGTCTCCACATTGGCTGACTCCTATTTACTTGAAAGCATCACCATATGAACCAAAGAGGTGATACACTTATTTGCATCTTAGGGAAAAATAGTTTTCATTTTGTCAATAAATGCATCAACCGAGTGATGGTGTAGTGTTCAATTATGGTGATAAGAGAATTTAGATCAGACTGTACTGGTGCTGGTCAAATTCTTTGATAATTGCTTTATTTAGCCTTCACTCTGTTCTCTGGCCAAGGGAAGTATTCCTGATGCTGCAGATGGTGGGCTTTGTTGGGGCAGATCTCAGGTGGAGGTCCAGAGTTCACTCACTAGCTTCCTGACTCTGAGGAGTTACTAAACATCTTGGAGCCTTTAGTCTTTCATCTCTAAGATGGGGATAGTACCTGCTTCGTAGTTTTGCAGGGAGGATTTAATGGATTAATGCACGTGAAAGATACATATGCCTTTTTAGCAAAGTGTTTGATACATGATAAATCAAGTTATTAACCATTATTTGTCATCTGATTTACTAGCTTGACCAAATTGCTTGGTCTGTTGTTGCCTAGCAACTGTTTAGTGAAGACAAAATGATTGAATACTTGTGAATCTAGAAGAGCTCCGATGAACTTTGAGTTCAGCAGGAATTTTCCTAGCTATGCCATCTCCCTACTGTCCCTATTTTATTATTGTAAAGTGTATCTAAAATCAAAGGACATGAAAAACCGGAGGGATATGTTCAAGTTGCTCTGTGCTGGCTATATTCAATAAGACTTTTGAATTATATTTCCTATATTAATTTTACTATTGGAAGAAAAAACTCAGTTATCTTAAGTTTATTTAGAATACTCTCATTTTATTTAGACTAAATAGTGCTTTTATAGTTTTTTGACTTCCTATTTTTGCACGCATTCAGTACTTTGTTCTCATCGATGGTATCAACTAATATTCCTTTATGGGAAGACGGTTTTTCTTAACCTGATGATTTTCTTTAGTGGAGGAGTTACTGAGTACACAGAATTAGAATTGAAATCTGTAAGGAAGTATTCTTAAAGAATAGTATTTGAAAGTGTAATGAAGCCTCACATAAGTATATTTAGCTGCCGTAATCAGGACTGGTATGCATCTATCACATGGGTGTGCGTTACTCCATTTCTTGGAATATTATAACATTGTCGGGGTGCCTGGGTGGCTCAGTTGGCTAGGTTGCCAGCTCTTGGTTTTGGCTCAGGTCATGATCTTACCGTGGTTTGTGGGTGTGTTCAAACACCGTGTCAGGCCCCATGCATGGAGCCTGCTTAGAATTCTCTCCTCCTCTCTGCTCCTTCTCCACTGGTGCACTCTCTCTCTCAAAATTAATAAACTAAAAAAGAAAAAAAAAAACACTACAACATTGTCTTAAATATTCTCTGCTTCCTCAAGGTCTTATACGTGGTAGATATTCCATAAATGTGTTTAATGAATAAATGAAACAAAAGAAATACACATTTACTGTTCGAAATCCTATATTGTCTGCCTTTAGTGGTTAAACTGTTAGTAAGGATTACTATAAAATGCCTGATAATTGTTCCCTAGGAATGGTGGGTCTTTTTTTCTTTTTTTGACCTTGAATCTACTTTCATTTGTTTTGAGCTTTAATCTCCTTTTGTCCCCCGCCCCTTTTGAAATTTAAATTTTATTCAGTGAACATACCATGCAATTTTGGTTTCAAGAGTAGAATTCAGTGATTGATACTTACGTACAACACCCAGTGTTTATGATAACAAATGCCCTCCTTAATGCCCATGATCCATTTAGCCCATCTCTCACCCACCTCCCTCCATCAATCCACAGTTTGTTCTCTATCATTAAGAGTCTCTTGTCCTTTCTTCCCCCCTCTCTTCTGTTTCCCCCCTTCCCATATGTTCATCTGTTTTCTTTCTTAAATTCCATGTATGAGTGAAATTATATGGGATTTCCTTCTCTGACTGACTTATTTTGCTTAGCATAATACATTCTAGCTCCATCCGTGTTATGGCAGATGGCAAGATTTCATTATTTTTGATGGCTGGGTAATTTTCCATTGTATAAATATATCACCTCTTCTTTATTCATCGATCAGTGGACATTGGGGCCCTCTCCATAGTTTACCTATTGTTGATAATGCTGCTTTAAACATTGGGGTGCATGTATCCCTTCAATCTGTATTTTTGTAAATACTTAATAGTGCAATGGCTGGATCAGAGGGTAGTTCTATTTTTGGTTCCTTGAAGAACCTCCATACTGTTCTCCAGAGTGACTGCACCAGTTTGTATCCCCACCAGCAGTGCAAAACTGATCCCCTTTCTCCGCATCCTCGCCAACATCTCTTGTTTCCTGAGTTGTTAATTTTAGCCATTATGACTGGTGTGAGGTGGTATCTCATTGTGGTTTTGATTTGTATTTCGCTGATGATGATTAATGTTGAGCATGTTTTCATGTCTGTTAGCCACGTGGATGTCTTCTTTGGAAAACTGTCTATTCATGTATTCTGCCCATTTCTTAACTGGATTGTTTGTCTTTGGGGTGTTGACTTTCATAAGTTCTTTATAGATTTTGGGTACTAGCCCTTTATCACATATATCATTTACAAATATCTTCTCCCATTCTGTAGGCTGCCTTTTAGTTTTGTTTGTTGTTTTCTTTATTGAGCAGAGACATTTTATCTTGCTGAAGTCACAATAGTTCATATTTGCTTTAGTTTCCATTGCCTTCGGTGACGTATCTAATAGGAAGTTGGTCCAGCGAAGGTCAAAGAGGTTGCTGCCTATGTTCTCCTGTAGGATTTTGATGTCGTGATTTTGGTTTCGTGATTCACATTTAGGTCTTTCATCTACTTTGAATTTATTTTTGTGTACAGTATAAGAAAGTGATCCACTTTCATTCTTTTGCCTGTTGCTGTCCAGTTTTTCCAACACCATTTGCTGAAGAGACTGTCCTTTTTCCTTTAGATATTCTTTCCTGCTTTGTTCAAGATGAGTTGACCACATAGTTGTGAGTCCATTTCTGGGTTTTCTGTTCTGTTCCATTGATTTACGTGTCTGGTTTTGTGCCAATACTAAACTCTCTTGATACTACAGCTTTGTAATACAGCTTGAGATCTGGGATTGTGGTGCCTCCAGTTTTGTTTTTCTTCTTAAGGATTGCTTTGGCTATTTGGGTCTTTTGTAGTTCCTTACAAATTTTATTTTATTATTTTTTTAAATGTTTATTTTTGAGAGAGACAGAGTCAGAGCACAAGCAGGGGAGGGGCAGGGAGAGAGGGAGACACAGAACATGAAGCAGGTTCCAGGCTCTGAGCTGTCAGCACAGAGCCTGATGCGGGGCTCGAACTCACAGACTGCGAGATCATGACCTTAGCCGAAGCTGGACACTCAACCGACTGAGCCACCCAGGTGCCCCCATACAAATTTTAGGATTGTTTGTTCAGCTTTGCAAAAAAAATGCTGGTGGTATTTTGATAGGGATTGCATTAAATATAAATTGCTTTGGGTAATATCGACATTTTAACAATGTTTGTTCTTCTAGTTGATGAGCATGGAATGCTTTTCCATTTCTTTGTGTCCTCTTCAACTTCTTTTATAAGTGTTCTATAGTTTGCAGAGTAAAGATCTTTTACCCCTTTAGTTAGGTTTATTCCTAGTTGCCTTTTGTTTTTTGGTGCAGTTGCAAATGGGATCGAAGGAATGGTGGGGCTTCAATATTTATGTTGGATAAAGGAAAATTAAAATCCTCAGAGCTAGCCCTCCTGGCCACTGTGCTCTACTTTGCTTCTTCCAAAAATTACTGTGCGAGGGCAAGGGATCCGAGATGGTAAAAAAAAAAAAAAAAGAAAAAGAAAAGGCGGGGGCATGGTAAATGGAGTGGCAGATCAACCAAAGCATGGGAGGATTGATTTAGGAATGAAACAGAGGAGAGAGTGAAGATGCATAAGGGTTATCTCCTTAAAGTCTACCCCTGTGGAAGTCCAGGCCATGTCTACCAGGGAGGCTGGGTGGTGCTCAGCTTTCTGAGGCAAAGGCCTGGGGAGACAGGGGATTGCGGAGGGGTATCTGCCCTGTGGCGCTGCCTCCACCAGGCTTGTGTATTCAGATCAGGCTTCGACACTCAGGCTTCCTTTTGACGAGGGCTTTCTGCTTGACTATCACATTTAAACCAAACTCCCAAGTGTCTTCTCAGAGCTCCAGACTTGTGCATTTAAGTACCCACTCTGTGTTTTACCTCAAATTCCTCATGAACAAAATATGTTTCTTGATTTAACACCCCAATCGTGTTCCTTCTCCAAGCAGTCTCGTGATTGCCACCGCCATCCCTATTCATGTCGAAACTGTAGCCATATTTTTTATTGCCTTTTTCCCATAATACCTCACCTCTACTCTGTGATCCTGCTGTGTGGCCACTGCCTCCAGGAGACACAACGAAGGCAGCCAGCACTCTCTGTACCACTGCTACAGGTCATTTGCACCACACAGTCCTCTCTCTGCACAGGTAGAGGCCCCCTCTGCCAGCACCCCACCTTTACCCACACAGTCTTCTCTCCGAAGCAGCCAGGAGGATCATTTGAAAGTAAATCAGTTGTGTCACATTATAGTTGCAAAGCCCCTTTCTGTCCTGGCCTCTCACTGCAACCAGTACAAAATCCTGACTCCCACTGTGCCTCCGGACTCCTTCTGCGCCAGCGTGATCCTCTTTCCTCTCCCCTCACATTCTTCACCTGGCTTTGGCCCTCCAAGCCTCCTTTTTGGTCTTTGAGTACCTCTAATTCATATCCACTTTGGGGACTTTGCAAATTAAGGTTTTAGCTCTGATGCCGGAGATGTTCTCAAATGATCCAGGTCTAAGCTAAAATGGTGGAGGGTGTCCGGGAGAGCACTGTAGGTATTTATGTGTCTGTGTATGCATGTCTGTCTTCCATACTAGAATGTTCCTTGAGAGGAGTCCTTTTTTGTTTTCAGTGAGTGTCTGGAGCGCGTGAGTCTTTAGCACATAGTTAGTACTCAAATACCTGTTAACTGACTAGTGAGTACAAAGAGGGTGAAATAAGTCACCCTTATGAGATAAGGGTGAAATAAGTCAAAGAAAGACAAACATCATATGATTTCACTCATGTGTGGAATTTAAGAAACAAAACAGATGAACATAGAGAAAGGGAAGGAAAAAATAAGATAGAAAGAGAGGGAGACAAACCATAAGAGACTCGTAAATACAGAGAACAAAGTGAGGGCTGCTGGAGGAGAGGTTGGGGGGGGGGGGGTTAAATGGATGACGCGCATTAAGAAGGGCACTTTGAGGGATGAGCACTGGGTATCATATGTAAGAGTCAAATCACTGGGTTCTACTCCTGAAGCCAAGACTGCCCTGTATGTTAACTAACGAGTTTAAATGAAAAAAAAAAAAAAAAAAAAAAAGTGCTTTTGATAAACCAAAATAGCTAACATACAAAATATATTCCTGAGTATATGATCTTCCCAATTTTGCTTATCTAAATTAACTATTCATTGTTTAACTTTAAAAAAAATGTTTAATGTTTATTTATTTTTGATATAGAGAGAGACAGAGCATGAGCTGGGGAGGGGCAGAGAGAGAGGGAGACACAGAAACTGAAGACAGGCTCCAGGCTCTGAGCTGGCTGTCAGCACACAGCCTGATGCGGGGCTGGAACCCACAAATCACGAGATCGTGACCTGAGCTGAAGTCGGATGCTTAACCGACTGAGCCCCCCAGGCGCCCCTCATTATCTAACTTGATTCACCCATTTTCTAACTTGATTCACCCATTATCTATCTGCCTTACTTTGTGCATAGATAATGCTAAAACATTGGGAAAACTTAGCTTTTCTTATGTAAGTGCACTATTCCTTAATTGATACTGTGAGTTTGTTTTCCCCACTGTTTCATAGCCAGGGCAGAGAGCATGTATAGGTTCAATTGAACAGAGCTTTTATGAATTCTAAAACGATGGGATCCAAATTAATGACGCTTTGCTCTATAATGTGATAAAAATTATTTTGTTGACAAATACGACAGTGGAAACAACCATATATAGGCTTTTAAAAATATCTAAATATACACAAAAAGGAAAGTAATTATTTGAAGAGAAAGTAACATTTTTGTAGATTTTACTGTCTTTTGCAAATTTGTTTTTGTTTACAGAGGTACTTCCTTGTGCATCACTGACAATACTGACGAGATACACTTGTAAGGGGACTACATACATTAAAGAAAATGGTTACATTTCTTAAAATGACATCCTTTTTTTGTCTTCTGGCATTGGGAAAAGGTGTTCTTTTCTCTGGGAAATGACAAGATCGGCAACAGCGTTAATGTGGACCCATTTTAACCGTGAATAACTTTTAAAATGGTACTCATGCTAAACGGCTCTTCAGAGTTTGAAATATTTTCCATACAGTCCCCAATTCTTGTGCTCAATTTACTGCTATTCACCTAGTACCTCCTTTGTGGGGCTAATAGTAAAAGTGAGGCAATAGTAAAAGTGAAGGCAATTTTAGGGCACAAAGAGTTCCTCTGAGCCAGACTTCAACTTAGATTGCATGTTATTATATGTTTTCTATAAATATTTTAAAAGTGTATGTATGTATTTTGAGAGAGAGAGATACAGAGAGCAAAAGTGGGGGAGAGGTGGAGACAGGGAGAGAGAAAATCCAAGCAGGTTCCCCACTGTCAGCCTGGAGTCTAATGTGGAGCTTAAACTCATGAACCTGTGAGATCATGAGCGGAGCCAAAACCCAAAAGGCAGACGCTTAACCAACTGAGCCACCCAGGTGCCCTACATGTTGTTGTGTTTTCTAGGAGGAAATCTGACCGCGTTCTGAGTTAACTACTTCAGACCGTTCTGGGAGTACAAACTTTGAGTAGCAGCCAGAATGCTTGGGACCAGAATCATGGGCCCTTCATTCCTTCAGCAGTAAGTTATTGACCACATAGCTCCGTCTAGTCCTAAGGCAGCTCAGAAGAGAACTATAAGGCAAGTCTTTGCTCCACGGAACCTCCACCTTCTCTTGAGGGAGAAAAGGAGACAGAAACCACCAGGTGCCAGTTACTGAGGAATAGGCCACGTGGATGACAGCAGATATGCAACAAATGCCATTTTCTCCCCCCTTTAAAAACACTTCCATTTGGGAAGAGGAGAGACTAGAATACATTTATGGTGATTATTTTCTGGTACAAAAGTGAGGATATAGACTCCCCGGTAATTTTATTTTCTGAATTCTAAATTATATACAAATCATTGGGTTACAATACCCATTTAACTATTACTCTCTTATAGAAAATAAATGACAAAATCTGGACTCTGTCAAAAAATGCAGCATTCACATGGCACCGGGAGAATAGCACTCATGATGTTTTCTGTCAAAGCATTCTTGGAAAAAGATGCAGCATTTTCAGCCTTCATTCTGATTGAAATAAACAGGACAGCACATTGCTCTGGTTCCTTTAACTTTGGAATGACAGGGCTTTCCCTTCTCAAAGAAACCTGGCCTGTTTTGATATGGACCACTGCCCACCGCCCTTCTCCAGCTGCTCTCTGACAGCTCCGAGCCCCTCACTCAGCCTCAGCTGGCACCTGCTGGTGCCCCCAAAGTGTGCGTGCTCCTGCACCCTCGGGACGCCCCTCGCTGGGAGGCACCGGGAGGGGATGTTCCTAGGAAGGTGCCATTGTAACCAAAAGGCAACCTGACTTACTAAAGCAGATTTGCAGCTGAAGGACATTTATATTGAATCCTAAGATGTTAGTGGTAGCAATGGTCCATTTTTGTGCATCCCACAGCTGTTATTCTGTCTCTCTGTTCTTTGTCTCTCCCCTCTTTCTTTCCTTTTTCTTTCCCTCTTTTCCTCTTTTTCCCATTCTCCCTCCCCCCCAACACACACACACACACACACACACACACACACACACACGTTTCTTTTTTACCTGCCTGATGAAAGCACAGATCCTCTTAGTGAAGTTACCCACCAGTGATTTTGCTAGGACATAATCTGAGAACCTCTGCAAAGTCTCCATCCTAAGTTAAGTGTTCTATGGTATGTTTCTCAAATGACACAACAGAATTGATATTAAGCTCCATTTAAATACACATCCTGTCTTGCCGGGAGTGATAGAAAAGCGTAAACCTGTACTATGAAATAATCCCCTTGTAGAGCACTGTCTGCATAACTGGTTGACACATTCAATAAATATTTATTGTACTGGACGCTATTCTAGGCATTTGGAAGATATCACTCAACAAAGGTCCCTGTGTGGAGTTTCCATTCTGATGGGGAGAGACAGAACTTCTACAACAGAGATAACATGTGTACACATTAACTTATATGCTAGAAGGTGATGAAATATTTTGAAAAATGTCCAACAGGCTTGGGGATCAGGGATGTGGGGTGGAGGGGGGTGCCAGTGGCAGGATTAAATGAGGTGAACTGGGTGAGTCACAGTGAGAAGCTGAGATTTGGACAAGACTTGTGGGAAGTGAGGAAATCAGCCAAGCAGCTGTGTGGGGTGAAGAACATTCCAGAAAGTGAGGGCCCAATGAAGAACATGCCTGGGGTGTTCAGGACAGAAAGGAAGCTACGTGGCTGGAGCAGAGAGTGTGGTGGCATGAAGTGGGATGGCTGCCAGGTGGCCGGACCAGATCATGTGGGGCCCTGCTGGACTTACTAAGGACTTAAGCCTTTTTAAAAAAATATATTTATTTTGAGAGAGAGAGAGACGCAGAGCGAGGGGGAGAGAGAGAATTCCAAGTATGCCTCATGCGGTCAGCACAGAGCCCAATGTGAGGCTCAATCCCACAAACCATGGAATCATGACCTGAGCCGAAATCAAGAATCAGGTGCTTCACTGACTGAGCCACCCAGGTGCCCCTCTAAGGACTTTCTTTTATATGCAGCAAAATGGTGAGTTACTGCAGAGTTTGGAGAGGAAAACAAAAAGTGGTCCAAGTGGAAGTGACTGGGCTTAGCGTTTTGGAAAGAAAACCCTGGCTGCTATGGGTTGAAACAGAATTGGAATGAAAGTGGACCTGGTAGTGGAAGCAGAACTAGAAGGTGGACCCCTGCTAAGAGACCACGGTGAGGCTGGGTTTTCAGACTCTTCCGGGGTGGGGGGTGGGGGTGGATAAGGTCAACCGAATTTCCCGGTGGATGGGAACTGGGGTATGTGAGACAGTGGAACCGAACACATTGAGGAGGTTTTTGTCACAAGGCAAGCCTGGTGGTCAAAAGGTTTAAGCCTAGGGGCGCCTGGGTGGCTCAGTCAGTTGAATGTCTGACTTGGGCTCAGGTCATGATCTCACAGTTTGTGAGTTCAAGCCCCGCATCGGGCCCTGTGCTCACAGCTCAGAGCCTGGAGCCTGCTTCAGATTCTGTGTCTCCCTCTCTCTCTCTGCCCCTCCCCCACTCACGTTCTGTTCTGTCTTTAAAAAAAGAGTAAGTGTTAAAATAAAAATTTTTTTAGAAAAAGGTTTAAACATAGGCCTCAGAGGTAAACAGCCCAAAAGAGGACAAGGTTTTAAAAACATAGGCAGTGGAGGAAGGTGACCAAGCAGATCCGTCTGCTCGCCTATCACTTCGCCCTTTGCAACCAATTCCATACCAAAGGTGTTCCCAGCTTGGGCCTATGCACTCACCTTGCCTCGTGTCTAGAACTCTCTTCTCCAAGGTCTTTGCATATGTGGTTTATCCGCAGGCCCTGCTCCCTACCATAGCTGCATTTCCCTGAATCTCGCTCTGCCAGTACTCTGTCTGGTCTTGATCACGCACATCTTCTTCACAAAACATTGCATTTGCTTTTCATTGCCTGTCTTCCCCACTGGAATGCAAGCTTCATGAACACACAGGCTCTTCCCACTTCGGCTCACTGCCATATCCCCAGTATGTAAGACAGCATCTGGCACAGGCAAACAAGTCTTGGTATTAAAGTAACTCAACAAGTCTGTATTAAACCCCTGCAGAGAAGACCACCAGTCACCGTGTAAAGTTTAGGGAATATTTCATGTAGCGTATTTGGGCAAAAAAGCAAAAGCATGAAATAACATAAGAAAGTAGGTAAAGAGAAATCACAAAGCACTCAATACAGGATTCGTTAGCAAATGAGAAGAAGTAAACTAAAGGAGATTTATGGAGTAGGAAGAATTTAAATATTTAGGATTACCGAACTTCAGACAGCCACTTCAAATGGTGGCTTTCTTTCCACTGGTAGAAATCTCTGTGGCATCTTACTGAGCTTTCTCCAAACACCTCCAGTAACATGAAGTGTGTTATCATATAAAGCAATACATTCCAACCTTGAGATATTCTAATAATTAGAAAGTTACTTTTCATATCATGCATAGAAGAATGAGGAGTGTAGTGCTGAACAGAGTAGAGTGAGTATTAGTCAAGGGAAGGTGCCGGTATTGACTCAGACCTAAGGGAACGTGGGGCTGTTGAATAAGCAGTGAATAGGTTTAGACATGGGGGGAACAGGATAGAAAATATTTCCTGTCTTTCAGGGTGCCACAGAAGAAGGATCTGAGAAGAGTAATATTAGCTTCATAGATAATGGAGTAGAGCAAGACCTAACATCATTTTTTACTTATTCAGGACAATTAAGCCTCCCAATTAAAAAAAATTCTATTTCTGCCCATGAATAAGGTAGTCTAAGTGAAACAGCCAGGCAAATCCAAAACTGCTGATTCCAACAAGATTTTTTTTAATAAGAAAAGCATCAAATTATAGTGAAAAATGTAATCACTTCTGGAGCAAATATGAGTTCTAAGTAGGAGGCTGACCTTTGCTTGCCTGAGGAAGAAAGAGAAGCACTTCTAGTCAGAACGGTAATAATTTTTAAAAAATACAGTTCTGAAGTAATTTCCTTAAGAATGTGCAGAAGCCTGTGGATGGTGGGATTAATTTGGAACTAATCCAAGCAGTGTCTTTAGAAGTTGGGTTTTCTTGAGGAGATTGCCTCCAGATTTGAAGTGACGTGGCCATTGGGCTCACTAGCTGAAGGGGGCTAACTCTGAGAGAGCCACTGAGAAGCTACCGTCTATATGCCCATGGCCACAACGGTCTTCCAAGTGATTTTCCTCCTATGTGCTCTTCCAAATGCTATAATTTGTCTTAAAATGGACCATTACTAGATTTTATTTTCTGCTCTGAAATTTTGGAGACACGATGGCACTTGATCTAATCAAAACCACTCAGAAGTTTGGCAAACCTTAGACCGCAGCAACTACCCACAGTAAACCTTTTATGTACAATAATCAGAGTAAATCGTGGGAGATTTCAAGGGTGGGTGTTCCCCTAGGGAGAGAAACACTGCTTTCAAAAGCAGGGGGAAATGAGAGGGTTTAACATTTTGCTCAGAATATTTTCAAACTAATAGAGAAAAAGTCCAGCTACTTTATATGATTGAAGGTCTTTCAGGCAAAATGAAGTGAAATCAAGCCCAGGATATTGTCCAAGGAAAACACCAAGTTATTTTAAGCAAAGATCCATCTAAAATATCCAAAATCAGGAAGAAAAAAGAACTTGGAATTTACCTATGTAAGAAGCTGGGTGTCACTTCATAATTAGAAGATCCAAGATGGCAATCACTGTGATGCCCCAGCAGTGGAACAAATTCTTTTGAATGTATTTAATCCCCATTGTTAGAGGCCAAGTTTACTACCCTCTGGGTCTTCTTCTCTTATCTGCCTAATGAGGGGTCAGGGATAGGCTGAACTAGGAAACCTCTACGGCACATTCCAATTTGAAAATTGGGACCATTCAGAAGATAGGAATTTGGTGGAGTTTTTGCCACTGTTGACTGGTTCTTATACTTGGTTTATCATGAGAGGTGCTGTGAACTTTTACATGTAATTTCAAAGAAAAGTAAGATACACAGAGATAAACTGTTTCTGCTTGGAAATAGGCCCAAGATTTACCTGAAGAACGTTTTGATAATGTCATTGGATTTTCACATTGGTATTATTGGCTTAACCTTGTATAGACGTTCTTGATTTCCCACAGTGGAAAGAGAAAATACCTTTTGGGGGCGACGTTGAAAGTAAATCACCATCTGCTTAACTGTTTTGATGTTAGCTTTGCATATACTTGATTGTGTGGCCTTTCCTCCTTCTCCCCAGTATGTCTCTCTCTCTTCCTCCGTGTGACTCTTTTCTCTCATCGCTGTTTACAACACTATCATTCTTGGCTTCTGGTCCTTGTCCACCCTGTGGCTACACTTGCATCTCTCTGGCCTGTCAAACTTCTGTTGATCCGTTAAGCTCAAGCTTCTCTTTCATAAGAACTGCAAAGAATACTGACCTCTTTCTATATTCATGTTTTACATGATTCAGCACTGAATATCATATTACCTTACCATTTCCTTTATTTTTCCTTCCCCCGCACAACTTGTTACATACTTTTGAAAAGCAGGAGCTTTCTGGAATACGTTGTATATCTGTGTAGAGTATGGCATAGTGCTTGGCTGTTTTTCAGGAGCCTCCATCTCTGAGTTGGGAAAGCCAAGATGACATTCTAAAATCTAAGTTTCAACAGCTATCAGATACCAGTATAAAATGTGAGTGGTCAATTAAGATTATAGCACATTCTAATGAAAGGCTCGTGTGTGTGTGTGTGTGTGTGTGTGTGTGTGTGTGTGTATAGATGTCACTTGATAATGAAAAACACCATGAGCCCTGCATAATGTCTAGTGTTAGGGAATCACGATGGTGTAACCTGAAAGTAATTAATTTTTTTTAATGCTTTATTTATTTCTGAGAGACAGAAAGAGAGAGAGAGAGAGAGAGAGCGAGCGTGTGCAGGGAAGAAATGGAGATACAGAATCTGAAGCAGGCCCAAGGCTCTGAGCTGTCAGCAGAGAGCCCGATAAGGGGTTTGAACCCACGAACTGTGAGACCATGACCTGAGCCGAAGTTGGACGCTTAACCGACTGAGCCACCCAGGCGCCCCGAAACTAATTTAATATTATATGTCACCTATATAATTAAAATTATAATTTCCTCAATTAAAAGGAAAAGGATAACAATGTTTGTCAGATACCTCCCTTAGGTCAACACTCAGCTGTAGTCCTCATTCCCTGCGTGTAATGGAAAACCAGCTTATTTTATAGTTGACGCCATTTTGGAAATCCCATTGACAAGGAAGAAAGGGGAAGCAGCAGCCTGGGGAAGGGGTCATAGCAACATGGCCAAATACATCGTAGCATAAAAGGGGCTCCTTTTCTTTCTTATAAGAAGATTATACCTATGTTTTTTCCAGAGTTCAGCTGGAACTGGGATGTAGAATGCGGTATATTTTAAAAGTATGGAGTTTCTTATACTTTATCCTATTATGTCTTATTTTTAAAATGTTCACATATTTCCTATCCCAGTATTTGCTATGTACTAGTAGTCAGGTTTGGCTAGCCTATGGAGCAGTAACAAGTAAACCTTGCAATCGCAAAAGCTTAACAAAACAAATGCTTATTTTTCTTTCATAGCACAGTGGAAGGATTGGGTAGTTTCTTCAGTGGCTTTTTATATAGTGACTTGAGGACCAGTAATGTTGCAGAAAAATGTTTGCCTATTCCATTCGCTAGGGAACTCTATAATTAGGTTATTGATGGATAAAAGAACTAACAGCTTGAATTCTCTTATTTATGCATGCACATCAGCTATTCTTCCTGTTGCCCCGCCCCCATTCCCTGAGGAGTTTTCTCATTGTGGTATCCATTCACTGTTAAGTAAAACTTGTAAAAGAGACCACCTGGAACAGCAAGGCCTTCTGAAACACAGAACAATGTGGGCAGGTAATCCTAAAACGCAATCTATATTCTGAGAAATGTAATGAGTCTTGCAATAACTGGCCTTCTCTTCATCCCAAACCTAGCATCGTGCCCAGGGATGCAGTAAGTATGTGTCGAGTGAATAAACTCCCAACTCTGCTGAGCTTTGCTTTATATCTTAGGAAGCTAATTTTTGAAAAAGATTTTACCTCTCTAAAAATGTTTGCATCTTTTCCTCTCCCAGCCTGTATTTGCAGTGAATGCTTGGAAACAGAGATGAGGACTTCATCTGTTGTAACCTGACACTAAAATTTGGAATTTGGGAGTATTTTCCAAATTCATAAATCTACCCTCTTTAGTTTGAAGTGACATAATGAGAAGTTCATAGTATAGATGGATGCCTAGTGAAGCCATGAAATATGTAAGCTGAAAAAACTTTAAAAAGAGAAGTAGATTGAAGTGACTGAAGATAGTTACTGAATTAAAATCTATTCAGTGGCATTTTCAAATGTCACCTGAGTCACTCTGTATAGAGTCATTTCAGCTGTGTTAAGTGTCACGGCTTTGGGGATAGTGCAGTACAGGGACAAAAAGATAAGGTATAAATTATGAACAAAGGATAAAAGAATTATACTTGCTCATGGTTTAAACAGAACGTTTCTGAGCAACTTCTCACCTGGATGGCCCTTTTCAAGGGGCTGTTTTTCTAGAGTAGAGAGTGAGGCTTACAAAACTGTGTAAATCAGGCAATTTTACACTCATATTTTGATGATCTGCAAATCACTTATTCATTTGCTAGAGTAAACCAAATTCATGAAATCAATATGTTTGTTATTCATTTATGCTTTACGTATTTATTTATTTATTTATTTGCCATTTGGAAGAGTCCCTAAAGCAACATTTAACATTTCATTGATCTAAAAAATGAGAGCATATTTCTAGGAAATGTCTTCAGTTTCCCCTACCTTGTGTTTCTGGCTTGTGTGAAGGATGCTTAAAGCTAAGTCTTGTCCATTGGTGCGAAATCAGTGAGTCTTTGTATTAACGTCAGTGATAGGGACTTTCTGCAAATATTTGTGAAAACAGACATGCTGTAAACTAGTCTGGGATGAGCTTAATTGTTACATTTACAAATTAAAGACTAAAGTTTCTTATGTATTTTGGGAAAATAAAATACTGTCTTACTGCTTTGAAGGTCACGAAAATGGAATTGAGTTCATATAACCAATTTCCTTGTAAAAATTACAGTTTCCACGATGAATTTCAGATCAAGGTATTAATTAGCCTCAATATCCATTCTAACTTCAGATTGTTAGGGGCTACAAATATTTACCATTTAAATGCACTACCATCTTGGTCTTGCTTCTTGCTGTTTTATGTTTCTGAAGCAGAAGAACATGCACTGAGGTTTAATACTAACTATGGAAATATGCTGGAGGAATTCTATTGTCATGTACATTTTACTATACCTGAAGTAGGTTTGTTCTTGGTTCATGAATCAACGGCAACTATGTTGCTATATGATGCACTTGAATATTTTTGCTTTAATGAAGAAGAGTTGCTGTCAGATTGTTACTCAGAATGAAACTCCTCTTTCCTTCCTGTAAGCCCTTTCCTGAGGTCAAGGTATAAACTTGCAAGTTCCCATGGAACGGACTCTAAGCATGATGCCGATTCTTACCATTCAGTACACACCTGAGCTTGTGAAGAAATGAAAACAAAACGAGTTTTAAAGTCAGCACATGGCCCCACCACTACCACCCCTTACCTATAGATTTGGGGAAAACTTGGATCTGTGCCACGTTCTGCCAAACTGAAAGTCACAATGTAGCCTCAATGCCCCTTAGCCTTCTTGTAACAGTTCTCTGCATTATAATCCTAATATCTGTAGATTGATGAGAAGAATAAATTTTGCTCTTAAGACTAGAAGTATTTATTGGGAAAACGAAGGGAGCTGGGTGTTGGAAATGTTTTTTTTATTTTCTATTTTTATTATGACCTTGTAATTTATTTTGGTTATAATCAACATTACAAAAAAATCTTACATGGGGCACAGCTCACCGAAAGCTCAAGAGGCAAAGTAAGTAGAAAAGGGAGTAAGTATCTTCAAGATGTCTAACATTCTGAGGGTTACATAGTGTACAAAAGCCTGCAGTCACACCTCCTTTAACTTCACCTAATTGCCCTTAACGTGTACAGTTGTTCAAACCGCTCGTGGTTTCGATGGCTTGTGTTACTGTTTTTCTGGGGAGAAATATATTTTTTTAAAGACTAGGTAGTCACTGCCTGATGTGAATAAATCGAACCAGAAATACCCTGACAGTGCACCAAACAAGACCTGTGTGTATAATGTGAGTTCTTTCTTTTTAATTTTAGAATCAACCTTGTCCTATGTTAGGCAGCTGGAGGCAAGAGTAAGACAGCTGGAGGAAGAAAATCGCATGCTGCCCCAGGTGGGTGACTTCCAGAAGCTCATAGCTAGTCAGTGTCATTTGAGTTGTAGCATTTTATCTGGAATTTAAAGTCTCAGTTACATTTTCTCCTTTAAATGATAGAAATCATTTCATAAATAGTCATTCATCAATGTACGGTGTGATTGCTTTCCATAATGACCATCATATTATCCGGATTCTTAAGTGTGATATTGAAGGATGCAGATGTCTAAAAAAAGAATGCCAAGTAATTTTGAAAGGAAGAACACAAGAGAAAGAGAAAATGAAGGGAAATAGAAAACGCTTGGATTGTACTACTATACATCTGGCACGCAGTTGGTGAATATAGGGAAGGGACTCTTGTTTAAATCAAAAATTTGCTAATGTATGAGCTAAGGAAAGCTTCAGGTAGTTCGAAGATTTCACATTTTAATTAAATTAGTACTTGCTAAAATTCTTTCTGATATGATTAAACTCTTTCAATACAACAAAGCCATGACAGTAATTGACAGTTTTACTTTGGGGCTTTCTTTCTTTTCCCTGGTGAATATAAAGTCGCGCATTTTCTGGGACTTAATGCCTTGCCATGTATTTTACTTATGAAATTATATGTATGGGCTGAAGTATCTTGGTGAGAATGATGTCGGTTGAGGTGGTGGTTCTTGGGAAATGGTGAGGAGTTGAACAAATCTCCTGAATCTAGGTTGGTGTTCTTTACAGACATGTAGGCGGTAATGCATTCTAATATTTTAGAAGAGGAGTTTTCTAAGTTT
This sequence comes from Hyaena hyaena, assembly GCF_003009895.1. Classification (NCBI taxonomy): domain Eukaryota; kingdom Metazoa; phylum Chordata; class Mammalia; order Carnivora; family Hyaenidae; genus Hyaena; species Hyaena hyaena. The sequence goes on from NW_024081371.1 coordinate 792,398, forward strand.
TTAATCACTCGTGTTCTTTCCACATTCTGGTGATTATTTCTATTTCATAAGTATCTAAGGGAAAATGAAGTCCTAGAAAAACTAAGTAAACAGTAGTTTAAATAAAAGACAGACTGGTTATAATTCAGGAGAAGGTATACAAGCATTAACACTTTGCAAAAATAACTTAGGTCTTTTAAATCTTATTTTGTTTTCAAACTCCTCTTGCTCATTAGTGATGATTTGGTCTGTCGGGTACTGCATGTAAGAATGCCTTTCTCTTTCTTCCATTGGCCAACCATCTGGCTAAAAATCATGAGATTAAATGAAATGAATCTACTTCTCTCCCATCTCAAACTATCCATATGTCAATACTCGTGTTGACAGAAGGGACTATTTGCATCATAAAATAAGATACTGCTGGTAGTTTTCTCTTTGCTCTTCCCTACTTTCCATTTTGAAAATTTCCTTTGCCATTTGTCCTTTTATATTGGATTCACAGTATGACTGTATCAGGGCCCTTGACTGAAAACATTGAACTTCTTTCTGTTCCAAGAAACCTAAAAATATAATCAGTTTATTGTGAGTATTCTATATGGTTATACCATCCCTGTTGCAACGGGGACTGTAAATGAAAAGCGGGGGGAGGGGGGTGAGATTTGTGTCTTAGTTTCCCTCTGAGTGGGAATTGAGGCTCATAACAAACACTGAAATGCTAGCATGTGTGCTATCTTATTTAAGAAGAGGCACAACAAATATGAAAATGATTGCAGGATTGATTTTTAAAAATCTGTAAAAGTGTGAGAGGTCTTGAAGAGAAATCAAAAGAGTCTTCAACTGTACTTAATATATCAAGTATATGCATAATTAGATACATAGCACTTGCGTAGTTAAGAAGTAGAAGAGATTTAAGCAACTTTTCGTCTTAAAACATGTTCTTCAATGCATTGCATTTTCTATGAAGGAAGGTTTTTTTCTTTTTTCCTCCACAAGAAATGGCTAGGAAAAATCATGTCTTAGTGAATCCTAAGCTGTTATTGATGTGGGATGCACCATTATCATATATACTACTTAGAAAGAAAAAAGATGTTGTCAATTATACCTTGTCAGATTCTTGCTGATTTCAGAGATGTTAAAATGGAAAGACAATGATTTATAATTAAACAGATCTGTACGTGTCCGATGTACTTTAATGAAAAGAAAAGCCATTGTTTGCTATATGCTATTGGACATACTATGCACAGAATACAGTTCAAAAACAAGATTTCTGTTAAATGTGTGTATCCGAGAGGAGCCTTCATTTATAGCTAAGATAGATATGATGGGACCACCAGTTCCAAATACTTAATGAACAGACAATAGAAGAGATCTGAGGATGGAAAACAATGGAAGAATCTCAGAGCAGTGAGAATCATGTACTCGTGGCAGGCTGAGATTTGGACCGGATAACACAAAGGCATATGCAACTTATTCTTGGATGTTATTGGTACTATTACAAATAATTACGTGATATCCCTGCAGAAATTGTTTTTGACTGCATGATGTTCACTGCTTTGCAAGGTCAATTCAATGTGACAAGCTGACATCCCTGCATAAATTAGTCTCAGCACTTGATTTGAGTCTGAACACTTGATTTTTCCATTGTAAGAACTTGCTCACTGTGCCTTTATTAGAAAGTATTCTTTTTTACTCCCAAGCTTGTAAAAAATATATCCTCTTAACTTTAGATACACAGGAATAAGAGTATAGTTGGCAATTGGGATTCCAAGTATATCGGATACCTTTTGTGCCTGATACTATTCTTTGCTGATAGTTCAATGTTTAGCCTAATTATGTACAGCATTTTCCTGGAGGAAGAAATCTCCTTAATGCTTATTTTATTCTTTATATAAAATTGTATGTAATTAGCTGAGAGTCACAACTTCACCCAACCAGTGTATATTTAAAAGTCAACAAGATGAGTATAATAAGTGCTTACAGATTTCTCTCTGGTTAGATGCAAAGCCTTCATTTTCCTAATTTATAAATGACACAGTTCCTCCTAGCTTCTTATAGGCCTAAGTATAAATAAAGCTTGGGCCCAGTTGTATATCCATGCAAAGTTACCAAGTCCCAGACTGAAGGGTTTTTTAATGCAAGAGCAGAGAGAAAAATGTAGTGAAAACGGAGTCAGTTCTGTCCAGTGGCAAAGAGGAGCCCACAGAAGGTGTGGGTGGGATAGCAGCACAGACACCGTGTGAGCATGTGGCTCTTTGCTCTGCCATGGTTTCTACAGCATCTCACAAGGATCACTGAGCAAAATCCAGTTTGTGAACACAATATTTCAAAGAAATCATAAAGTAATAACAGTCTTAATATTTTCAGAAAATGCAGTATTATTTGCTAGGTATTACTTGAAAAGGAAATGTGTTTATTTAAGTCTTTATTTCGATAGGAAGACAACATGAAAGCTACCATCTTGATAGATTTTCAAGTATATGACTGTTATTATTTATAGGTATGATGATGTACATTAGATCTCTAGAACTTAATTCATCTTGCATATCTGAAATTTTGTACACAGTGAATAGGAACACCCCATCCCCCCTTCCCCTCTGCCTCTGGCCACTACCATTGTATTCGTTGCTCTTAGGAGTTTGAGTATTTTCAATATGTCTTGTAAGTGGAATCATGTGGTATTTGTCCTTTCATGACTATCTTATTTCACCTGGCATATTTCCAAGTGATCATTACCATATGATCTAGCTGTCCCCGTTCTGGCTATTTACCCAAAGGAATTGAAATAAGGATATCAAAGAGATATTAGCACTCTCATGTTCATTGCAGCACGGTTTGCAGGAGCCAAGGTGCAGAAGCAAGCTTAAATATCCATCAAGAGATGAATGGATAAAGAAAATGTGGTATCTACATATAATGGAATATCATTCCACTAAAAAAAAGGAGATCTTGGAATATGTGACAACATGGGTGAATCTTAAAAAGTTTTTTTGAAAGTTGGTACAAATGATCATTAAAGATCACCTGAATTTGGGATATTCTTTTCTTGAACACATAAACTGATGCAAACAGTTTTTCGCTCGTTACATACAAAAATATCTCATAGGATTGCAACTAACCTCTCGTAATACACTGAATGCTACTGCTCAGACTGGCCTGTGAGCTCCATGGGTACATATTCAATATCATATAAACCCATATGAAGATTGTGTGTTGAATAAATGTAGCCGCCATCTATGAACTTTTTATTCACTTTTAAATCTAATGAGGTAGATGGAGTCACCCACATGACATAAATAGGTATTTATATGTAACATACCCAGTGTGGTATAAAGTAGTTATAAGGAATTTTGTATCAAATTTAAAAGGAACATACCTATTTTGTGTATGGACATTTGTACAAAAACACAAACTATGTGTGGATAAAAAATTCTTTTTCAAAGCTGGATAGAACCTGAGAGATCACATTGGACAACCCCGTTGTTTTTTTTGTTTTGTTTTGTTTTTGTTTTTTTAAGTAAAGGCATACAAGAGCCACAGAATGTTGGGAGTTCTTGGTGATAGAGCTGTTGAAGGATGGACTCAAGCTAAGATGTAGGCCAATTCAGTGTTCTTTCTAGCCTATACCCAGCACCTCCTTTAATCATGTAATACCATGAATGGCATTCAGTGTAATTAAGCTGCTAAATCCGTTTTTGTCTTACTATCAGTTTCTTTTTTTTGAACACTTTTTTACCATTGGGTTTGCTTAGCCATCTAAGATTTCTTAGACACTCCATTCCTGATTTGAGGTAAGTGTTCTATGTTTCTTAAAGCTATGAATGGTATGGAAAAAAATGCATTTTACAGAGTCTTCTCCTCCCTGACATGTTTCCAAAATAATTCAGAACTGTAGTTTTGTACAAACATACACACCCATACCTGTGTGAGAGATTTATATGTAACAGAATGTGGTCAGAGAGGGCCTTTCCATTCAGAGCGAATGGAGGTATGGGGGTAGGGGAACAAAGACTTCTAGTAGTGGTTTTGAAGGTACCCATGAAATGTGTTATTTTAACCCAAATTTAAAAATCTCGCTTGCATCTCTCATTCCATTGTCCTTGATGGTCACAAAGATTTTTAATCCACATCTAGCTAATATATTTATGTGTTATATCTGCAATGAGGTCTACTCAGCCAGAAAATATCTTCAAGTGGATGATAGAGAACACCTATCTGACGATTTTATTATAAATCACTGTCCTTTGAAGAAACCAACCTGTTTTCAGACATAACCATCAGGTAAAAATTATTATTTATTATTTTTTAAACGCTTCTCACCTATTTTGTGGGCGTACTGTGGATTTTTCATCAAGAAGAGACCAGAAACAAGCAGTTTGCTGTGATTCTAAAGTCCATCAAGTACATTTGTGTAAAGTCCTACTGGGAAATCTGTTTCCTTTCATCAAATGCTTTGGCACCAACACCTGCCTGGAAAGTACTCTGCGTCCTTTGTGCCCCCGAGTCCCTCAGCAAAACAAGCCTCCACCTCTTGAGACTACCTTTCAAGAGATTTTCTAGAATCCATAGAAGTGTCCTAGCGTATCTAGTGTCTGATGCCCACCCATGTGCTGTGGGTTCAGCCACTGTGTTTGAACTGCATGGCAACTCGGATCATGACTGTGTGGTCTCCTTTCAGCAAGTGTTTCTATTTCTGTTGTGCTAGCACACACAGAAGAGTCTAATTTTAGGACTGGAAATGAAAAATCTTCGTCTCGTGTAATTTGGTTACAGTGTGGCCTCACAATGCAATGCACTGGGAAGGAGGCAGGGCCGTTTCCAAAGCTGTTTCTGAACAAAGGAAAAGAAACTGTCACCATTGCCAGAAGTGCTGAGGAGGGCACACAGACTGTACAGGTACTGGGCTTGTCACGTCCGTGGCAGCACAACCCAGGTCAAGCGGCACACCTCTGGAAAGCTCCCTCACCTGTGTGCCAGTGCAGAGGACCAGCATCCTGGACAGAAATGAGGATTCTTTCTGATGCAGAGATTTCCCTCCTGTGCTTTTCCATTTTCTTGCCCTGGAGATACTTATTTTGTTGCTCTTTTTTTTTTTCTTCACATTTTCTTACTTTGTTTCTCAACTCATTTTTGTCGTATAGCGCCATAAATATCTGGCTCTTCCAGGGTTTGGAATTGCTCTGACCAAAAAAAAAAAAAAAAAAAATCAGCCACTATTGCACAAAAAACAGGCTTTAACAGAATGATGTCTTACAGGATGCTTAAAGCAAGTGGTGCTGCTATTCTTCAATTGTTATTTGCATGGAAATTACCATTCTGACACCCCTGAGGAATAATTTGTGCAAAACTTTTTTTCATGGATACAACCCTATGTTGCACAACCAAAGTCGAATCTAGATGCTCCTGACGGAAGAAAATTCATTAAATCCATTGAAGCTTGGTTGCTGCTGGAGTCCTATTTGGGAAAAAATGGACTCCACCAGAGGAAGAATGCTTGTGGATTGCCATTTTCTCTAAATCACCATGACTTATAGAATTAAAGAAAAGAAAAAAAAGCTTTCACGTATAGTTCAACGGGGTTTTCAGAGGACAGATGGGAGCTGCCAAGTGGTGTGGGTGTATTGGAATAAAAGAGACAGATCTAGAAAATAAATGTATAGGAGGAAAGTCGTGTCGGAGAACCTGAATCAATGGAGACTGGAGTAGGGAAAAGCTAAAATCCATTAGTAAAAATATTGAAGAGCGGGAAATTCTTAAGAAAAACATCTAAATCAACATGGGGGCTTCCACAGTGAGGGGATTTACAGCATTCTTTTGAGACCCACCTCAAGCTTGAGGGATCTTGTTTGAGAATCTTGGATACATTATGAGAAGTCTTCATGCTAATGAGAGAAAACAGATGAAATAAAAATGCAAGAAAATACAGCTATGCCACTTGCTAGACTTCTTAAGAGAATTATTGAATTTAAAAGGTACTCAGCTATTACAGACTGTGGTATCCATTCTTATTTAACAGTACTGCCTTTTTCTATCCATACTGGCATGATAATGTGTGTACCACAAAGGCATATTTAAGTATTTTTTTTAATTCGCAGTAGCCATAAAAACAGCATTTTGGTTACCTGTCCTAGGCAAAATTTGTCACAAAAAAATATAAGACTCTTTCAGCAAAAATTTCTGCTCTGTAGTAGTATCAACTAGAATCATAGATATTTGAATGAGAAGCAATAGGGAGGAATATTTGGGGAAACTTGAGATGGAATTGTAAGAGAAATTAATGTTGCCTTGAAGAAATGGCTCTCTACTCTTTTCCAAGTGAAGTGAAAAATTAAAAAACAGATGAAACAGTCTTCCCTTTTCTAATAGGGTAAGGAAATAGTCTCATAGAAAGTGATAGAAAAGAGGGGCGCCTGGGTGGCTCAGTCGGTTAAGCGTCTAACTCTTGATCTTGGCTCAGGTCATGATGCGATGGTTCATGAGATCGAGCCCCACATTGGGCTGTGTGCTGACAGTGCAGAGCCTGCTTGGAATTGTCTCTCTTCCTCCCTCTTTCTCTCTCTCTCTGTCTCTGCCCCTCCCTAGCTGGCGCTATCTTTCTCTCTCTCTCAAAAAATAAACTTAAAAACAAGATAGAAAAAATTGTGTAGTATTTGATATGGGAATGAAATTAAGTAAATACCTTAGAAATATATATATATACATAATATATAATCTATATACAATATATAATCTATATATAATATATAATCTACTATATATTTATATATATAGTAGAAATAGATATATATTTAACAAACACATTACACTGAAAACTTGGGTCTTAACTGAAGCTTGTAAACAAGTAAGATTCCTAATTGAGCAGACTCACTTTGATGTCCATTTCCCACTGGAGGTCACTACCTCTCTGACTGCTGTGACAGGGGCATCTAATCCATCTGCCCCTCCTTTCTGGTGCAGAACTTTCCTATAGGCAGCTTCGGGCACTTTTCATTTAAAAGTCTCTACTTCTAATTTGTTTGTTTTGCTGCAGCCTGAGCAAAGAGATCAATCATGCTTATATCAAATTAAAAATTAAGCTTGGTGCCTCTTAATATTATCTACTATCTAAACGTATAGTAGACAAAGAGAAATATAATACAGGAAATACCTGTTGCCTAAATAGAATATAATAATAAGTCTAGTATAGGCAAATAATTGTTCTTTGATAAAATAAGACAGTTTAAGTAAATACATTTCAAAGTGATTTGAGACTTTCCTAAATTATATTTAAGCTAGCATAGTATGAAAGCTAAGCAAAACATAACTAAGTTAATTTTAGAAAGCTGAGAGAGACCTAGTCAGCCATGACTTTGGACTCTGTTAGTTACCAAGTAATTAAAGGAGTCCCTATGAATATTCGAGAGCAGAGAATAGGAATTAGAAGAGCTAGGACTCTGCATAATTAGCACTGGACCAAGATGATAGGTCTTAATCTTTGTGAACTTTATATGCTTTGAGTAACAAAGAGGATTGCCCTCTGTGATATGGAAGGTTCTGCTCAGCTCTGAGAACCCATGACTCTTTATCCAGAGAAAGCTTGCTTATATGTGTAATATATAAGACAAAATAGGTGTGTCCTTTTTATTTTGATTAAAAAAAATTCCTTAAAACTACAACTTTTACAACACTGGGCCTTTTATTTATAGATGCATATTCATGTCCCTGTGGGTTATTCTACCTCATTGGGTTCTAAAGTTAATAGACTTTCATCAGATCACTTTTAAGTAATAGTCAAGGGTATCTATTTTTGAGGGTCCTATCACAGTAATGTGTATAGAGGAGCTCACATACTAGTCTAAGTCATGTGAGTTTAGGTGTAGTTTGAGAGATGAGATGCATTAATGTCCCTTCATGTTCATTTTTATTCTTTATATAAGCCCCACGTAATAAACATAAAGGCACTAGTTTCCCCTAACAGTATACATATTTAAAAATAAACAAGGTGAATATGTAAACGCTTATAGCTTTCTCTCTGGTCAGGTATAAAGGCGTCTGTTTCTTCTTTGCTAAGTGTGGTTCCTTCCAGCCGTGAACATTCTGAGCTCTAGGGGAAAAAAAGAAGACTGTGACCCAGTCCTAGAATCAAGGGACCTTCAGTCAAGCACAGATAGAGAAATACGGTGAAGATGGAGTTGGTTGTACCAGTTGTAAAGAGAAACTAATAGGACATATGGATGGACTATCCGTCGTTACCAGCGGGCACAGCACCCTTCCTCCGCTGTGCTCTGTGCTCTCCTGCAAGCGTCGTGGATCTGTACTTAAATCCCGTGTGTGACTGTGTGAGCCCAACATTTCAAAGAGAGCCCCAAAGTAGGAATAGTCATATTAGGTATTATTTACGTATTCCATATTATTACTTGAGGACTTAGCTTTTAAAAGTTAGTACAACTAGAGGCGCCCGAGTGGCTCAGTTGGTTAAGTGTCTGACTTTGGTTCAGGTCATGATCTCCTCGTGTGTGGGTTTGAGCACGTGTCAGGCTCTGTGCTGACAGCTCAGAGCCCGGAGCCTTCTCTGGAGTCTCTGTCTCCCTCTCTCTCTGCCCCTCCCTTGCCGTCGTTCTCTTTCCCTCCCAAAAATAATCAAACATCAAAAAAGTAATAATAAAGAGATGAAAGTTGGTACAAATGATAGTGAAAGGTCACCTGAACTTAGGACATTCTTTCCTGAGCCCATAAACAAATGCGAACATATTTTAAAATCACATTTAAAGATATTTTCAAAGATTTCATAGAATAAGTGGAGACCTGACATTTTAGAGAGAATTTGTTTAATTATGATGAAAGAGAATACCAATAGAGGAAATGTTGAATAGTTAACTTTTATTTACCTGCAATTTATGCAGAAACAATCTATATTCTTTATTTTTAAATGTAACCTACTTGTCAGGAATTCAGTTCTGAGATAAGCCAAAATAAATTACTATGAAAGAGACGTGACAAAGACCTGATATTTCACACGTTACTATTTTTGCAGTACAATAGACTGAGGAGAGAAACAAGAGGAATTGCATATGAATCGAAGTCAGCTAGACTTGTGAGATACGGAAGGAACAATGTCCAGAGAAAGATAATATATTTTTCAAAAGATATATGATTTATTGTATTCATTCTGTATACTAAACTTCTACAAAGTAGTTTCTACGTCAATAAGCAGTGGACTGTTCTGAAAAATAACCACCACCCACACTTGTAGATGCAGCCTTACTGAATATAATAGAAGACTGTTTCCTCATGCCACACCAGAGCAGACTAGGGTCAGCCAGATGGAATCCAGCTCTCCCAGCTTACCTTCAAGTATATGGCTTTTTACCTGTCCTCCTAAAGCTGTTCCTGACTTTGACTGTTGACTGGCTGTGATAGTGATATCCTGGCCATTCCCCTGCCTCCTATGATCGGGGCTCCCAACATTGTCTGAGAAAATCCCTCCACTCCTTCTTGGGTTCTACCTTATTCCAGACCCAAAGCTGAAGGGAAAATACTCTGCCACGCCCACAGGATCTAGTGTTAAGCCCGGAAATGGAGGTGGGGAGGTAGAGTTACTATTAACAAAGGGCCAATCTATTCAAAAATTGTTCCTCCCTCTCAAAGAACTCCATTATCCTTCATTCAAGAGTCTCTCTCTGGTCTAATTCTTTCCTTTGGGAGAAATTCTTTTCCTCAAGTTTATCAGGACCTCACAAAAACTGATTCAAGTTAGATATTTGCGATTTCAAGAGCGCTAGTCAAGGCACACAAGTAATCAAGCCCTCTTTCAGAATTTTTACCTTCTTTGAGGTTTTTCTAGTTTTCATAATGTAGGTTAGTGGAGTAGAAGCAACTTTTGAATTAATATTTCTTTTAAAAAGAAAATTAAACACAAAAGGAGATCACTAATCACCTTGCTTAAAACTCTTGGACTAATTATTATTTTGCTAGTTTCACTAATCTAGCTGCTACTCTTAGCAGTTGATTAGGAACAAGATTTCATATAGAAACGTAAGGATCAAAGAGAAATGCAAATTTGACTCAAAAATAATGTAGCAAACAAATTTCGTACCGTCTTATCTGACCTAAAATTCCTCTCATTTGCAACAGAACAACATGCCAGACATAAGTTCTAATGTTTGACAGATAACAAATAACTAATAAACCCAGGACCAGCTGGGAGCCATTCTGGACTTACATAAAATCTGGCTCCAAGAAAGGAGTTGTTTTTTTTTTTTTAATTGTCAAGATATTTCAGCTGTTTTTGACACCCAACTAGGTGTATCTTAATGTCAAAAAGATCATTTCTTTATTTAAATATTTTCATATGCTAGAAAATTTCCTATTTATAACTACAGGAATCTCATACAAGAGACACAGAAAATACACACTCAGAAATAAATGACTACACTAAACTTAATCGCAGATAACATTATCCTTTTGGGTGGCAAGCATGTATTGAGTGCCAAAAGGTAACAGAAGCTACAGTTTGAATTTGGCTGACATCTTTTTGACAGAGTTTTACAGGGGGCTTCAGCAACTTTACATCTTGAAATTAGTTACCTTGTTTGGAGCCAGCCCCATTCACTTTCCATTCCCTGTTCCTGTCCCACTCCTATTTTAATGCATGAGTCCTTAGCCAGCAAAATTTGCACACTTTTGTCAGTGAGTTTGGCAAATGGTACAATAGTCGGTCGTGGCAGCTCAGGCTCTTTGCCAGTTGAAAAGGACTTGAGAGGTCCATGTAAAACTGGACCCTCCAAATGCTCACTTGTGAAGAGGGTGGCTCATGTGGCATCATAGGCATTCATTCTGCTGAAGAGGATTCTCTTGGTTAGAGAAACAAGTTATACAGAGGCTTTAACATTTGAGAACGAGATCAGGATGGACGTGAGGGCAGGTAAAGGCAGTTACCTCTCCACTGTTTTTCACTTAAAACAAGCACCCTGCCCATGATCTTGATATCGACAAAGTTCTCCAGAATCATTCATGAGAGTGTCCTAGGCTCTCAACTCTGGCAGTTTCTCAGGGCTGTAAATGATGCTGTAGTGACTTACTAATCAATAGGACCTTGCTCTTTAAGCCTAGAAAATGTCCAGTGTTGCTATCACATTGATTTTTAATACTTTATCGCCTTATTAAATTATGCATTTTAGATATGTCTTTTCTGTTCGTTCTGTTTGAAGGCATCAATCCTATTGGTCTTACATGTTCAGAATCTTAAATCTTCAGGGCCCAAGGAGAGACGTTGTAGGTCATGAAAGGGATAGTGCCCTATTCTTTTATTTTTATAAGCTCTTAAATGATGGGACTGCAGCCCGAAATGGACCTTTCTGCCTGTGAGAAACGCAGCTTGGGCCACAGCAAAATGAATAATTTACAAGAATCTGTGACCCTTCCAGTTGAGTCTGCCTCATGGTGCAGACGGCACACAGGATGAGGGTGGTTGAGTCACCCAGTTTACCCTAGAGTCTTGTTGCTGTCACAAGCACTATAACCACATCCCGAATGTCAGCTGAGGTCCTGGGTATTGGACAAACACTGAGTCCATCTGGAGGCTGATTCCCATTCTGACCATGGCCCCTATGATGATGTCTGTTTTGCAGGTTAGAGAATGTTCACTCATGGGCAGAGGCAAGGTTTGTGTCCAGATGTTCCATTACTATTCCTCTAGCATTCTTACCATTCTGCTGAAACCTGTCACTTGGCAAATGTGTTTCTTTTGAAGCAAGATAGTGATGAAAACGCCACAAATCACCACCACTGGCTTCAGTGTCACCAGCCAAAATATACCTCTGGTATGGTATCATTGGGGTCAGAATTGGGCAGTAGCCAAGAAGCATGGTTGAGTTTTTAGTCCATCTGTTTTACTATTCACTGAGGGATTTCATTGCTCCAATAATGGTTTTCTCAGCATGGGAAGATCTCATTCTTTTATTAATCTTAAGGACATTTCTAGCCCTTAGATAACTGATTAGTCAGGGAAGAATATTTGTCTACTTAATACTTAGCATTTCAGGCTCGATTATAGTTTCTTTGTAAGCCACTTGCTTCTTCTTCCAAAAAGTTCCCTGACTATTCCAGTCTGTAATAACTTTCCTATCCTCTTATACTAGGGCTTGGTGCTTTTTAAATTAAGGGCCAGAGAGTAAATATTTTCAAAGTTGTGAGCCATGGGGTGGTTTGCAACTACTCATGTCTGCCATTGTAGCAGGAGAAGAGCTGGAAGTAGAGTAACTAAATGAGTGGGTATGGCTGTGTTCTAATAAAACTACTATAAAACAGGTGAAAGAGTCTGGATTTAACTGATAGTAATTTGCTGACCCCTACACTACACTGAAATCGCTTGTAGTTACTGAAATCTTAATATTTAAAAAATTTTTTTAATCTTTATCTTTGAGAGAGAGACAGAGAGCATGAGAGAGCAGGGGAGGGGCAGAGAGAGAGGGAGACACAGAATCTGAAGCAGGCGCCAGGCTCTGAGCTGTCGGCACAGAGCCCAACATGGGGCTCGAACCCACAAACAGTGAAATCATGATCCCAACCGAAGACAGACACTCAACTGACTCTTAATATTTTCTTTAATTAGTCTATCCTATTGTTATGTAAATTTCCACTTGTACGTAAAGAATGTATTCTATACAAAGAATTTTTCCTCTAAGTATTACTTATATTTTCATTTCCTTTGTCTTATCATCCCCATACCTGCCCTAAGTTATCAATATCTGGGATTTGAAAAGTGCTGTGAGTAAAGCAGAGGAGCAGTTGAGAAGACACAAAGATATTCTTTCCAATAAACCACTTAGCTTTAGGAGGAAAATCTGTTGGAGATCAAGATGCCTGCATTTGACTTGAAAAGACAAGCCCTCCCGTATAGGAAGGACACTTGTGATACTAATGTATAGGAAGTCTATACTCTGAAACACACATTTGGTGATTGAAGCTGTCCTTTAGTAAGTGATTGATTATATTGCTTTTATGTCCTTGCATGTCTTAGAGAGATTGCCGGAAAGATAACATGGGGCAGGCTTATCTTTAAAATAGATACCCCATGGCTGATGGCTTGGAAAGAACATGAATTGCTATACAGTCCTTTGCAGACCAGTGAAATTCTAAATCCCTGTCTATCATGAATAAGGAAAACCATTTCTGACTTAGAAGGAGGTCAGGAACCAATTAATCTCCCTTGTTCTTTAAGTGAAGACATTGCATGATAGAATGAAATCGGGAGATCGCTAGTAAGAATAATGTGAATTCTTTATTTTTCTGTATTTTAATATTCTCTCCTTCCATGATCTTTGTCAAATACATGGTTTTTAATGATTATCTGTGTTATGCTTGAAAAGGACAAAAAGGAAAGGCCTCCAGCTGTCCATTCATGCAGTCTCTCTTCATGGGGATCTGCAGGTGCTTTGGGAGGAACAAAGGAGTGCCAAGGGTAGTTTGGGTCTCCATCATGTTTCCTGTGGATCAGGAGGAGACCTACAGGAAGGTGAGAAAAATTCTCACTCATCCTCTTGGCTTTATCACTAGGATTCATTGACATCAGAAGAGTCCAGGGGTGGAAAAGAGCCTAAAAAGAGCCAGATGCATTTGCAGTGCTTTCATGGTAACTGATGGTAGTCTGGCAATTATGAAGCTTCTCTATAGCCCTTAATGTTCTCCAAGTGCCCTGCAATCAAGTTTATTAGTCACCCTTCACTGCCACCACATGAAGCTAATTGATAGGGCTCTCCATTTTGGTCTCTCCATTGAACAAGTGACTTGCTGAGGGTCAGGCAGTGGGTAGCTTATGGAGCTCATTAGTCTCTGGGTCATTTCTTGAGCTAGCGAAAGTCTTTTGGCTTTTGTTTTTGTTTTTAAGACTGCTCTGGGCAGCTTAGGAAAACTTATTATTATTATTATTGGTTAACCTCATTGTTTTCCAGGATGATAGTTTTGTAAAAATTCTAACTTTTAAAAATTCCTTTTTAAAATCTGCCTTTTCTAAAAGGAATTTCTAAATTTCCTGGGAGTTTTAGCAATGCATTTTAAAGTTCAGCCAGGTCCTTGACTTGGGTGATGCCGTCAGAATTTTGGGACTAGAGACTTCAGGAAAAACAAAACTTTTTAACCAGGCAGACTTGGTTTGTGGCATTCGGTGTGGTCAGAATTTGTATGGAGGGATGAGGGGAAACCATTTTCTATATCAGCTACTTATGCTATCAGGTATCCCCAGAATTTCAGAGGCTAGACGAAAGCTGTGACCTTGCAATTTGGAACGAGAAACATTGACATTTATTGTCAGGTTAATGCGGGGATATTCATTCAATGATAGGTGATTAGTGGGCTTCCCCTGCTTTTCTCTGTATAACCAAAACAACCCCCAACAAATAGGGAATGGGATTTCTGTTGGCCACGAAAGGCTGGTTGCTCATATCGGCCACTCTTTCAATAGTTTACCCCGCAGATATTTTTCGAGCGTCTCTTGTATACAGGTACTGTTGTAGACAGTGGGGATAGAGCCCCCATTGCATGAATAAGAAATTCATGCAGTTTACATTTTAGTGAGCTATTATTTTAAAATGATAAATATGTAATACGTAGAAGTAATGATCACTGTGAAGGAAAACAAAAGCAGGGTACAGAACTGGTGAGCAACTGGAGTGAGAGAGGGTATTTTACATGGAGTTAGAAGAAGAAAGACTCTTGGAGGCCATAACATCTGGAGGATCAGAAGGAATATGGGAGAGCATCATAGGAAGTGAGAATAGCCAGGGCCTTCGGTGGGAGTGAGCTAGGCATGCGTGAGGAAATGGGAGCAAGAAGGCTGGTGTGGCTAGAGCAGAGTGAGACCGAGAATAACAGGGGGTGAGGTCAGAAACAGGCATGTAACAGATGCTGTGGGTTTTGTTGACCCATGTCAAGTGTTTGGGTTTGGGTCTGAGTTGATGGAGAGCCACTGGAGGAATTGAGCAAGAGTGTGATATATCTACATTGTCAGAAGGTCACTGAATATTGGGTAAAGACCAGACTGAAGAAGGGAGAGGGAGAGGGCATAGGGATACTCATTAGTGAGCTAGGTTGGTCGTGTAAGAGGCTAGTGGTAGCTTGAAGTAAGTGGTAGGGTAGAGATGATGAGGCTGCGTCACATTCACAGAATATTTTGAAGTAGAGTTGAAAGTGCTCAACAATAGGTTGGATCTGGAATATAAGAGATAGAGAATGCATATGGCTTCATAGTTTGGACACTGAGAAGCCCAGGAGGAACTGTTTACACAGGCTATCCAGTGACTGGCAGCCTAGTATGGTGTGGCAGCACCACGAAGAAGTAAGAATGACTCCTTGGACTTTGATCTAAGTAATTGTATGATTGGTAGTGGTGTTTATGGAGATGCGGAATACTGGAGACAACAGGTTAGGAGGTTACAGGGAATCAGGTTCTGTGTTGGACATGGTACATTTGAGATGGACATCTGTGAGGGAATGTCACCTACAGAGTTAGATGTATACATCTGAAAGTCGGAGGAGAGGTCAGGGCTGGAGATACAAATTTGCAAGAATAGATGGCTAGGGGACTGAATTAGAACTTCTTGTTAGAATGAGTGTTGGGGAAAAAGAGGTTTGTGGACTGTGACCTGGGACACTCTGAGATTTAAAGATAGGGAAGGAGAGGCTCATTCAGCTTTTTAATCTTCTCGAATTGCAGATGATTTGTGAACTGACTTGTGTACTAATTCTGCAAGGTTTTTTATACTTGAACTGTCTGGGGGTTTTTCAGTTTACCTTTTGGAATATTATCTACTTAAATGAGCATTTATAATTTGAACCCAAAACTGTTGGTTTTCACCATAAGTTACCTATGTTATGAGGTAGGGCACAGACAAACCTAATTTTTAAGTCCCTCATTTTCTTCCTTCCTGGTAAGCATCGTTTCTGAAAAAGGGCTCATGCTTTCTAGATGCTTCCTTTTGTGCTCTGATGGTGTTCTCACTAGTGGGGGATTTCGCTGCTCCCTGCTAGAGATTTTATTACCACCATGTAGGCAGAGGCTACACTGCCTGCAATCTTTTTGGCCAGTCTTGTTTTTGTAAGACTTGAAGCATGAAATCATTGTGAGTACTCCAAGAGAGAGCCTCCAAGTGGCGTGGGTGGAACACAGGCTAACAGACAGCCTCACTTGCTGTAGTATTAGTATGGATCCTAGAGACATAGCTTCCCTTGGATGAAGCTGACTCTGCCTCTCTGTCCTCCTCTCTCTCATCTTGACCTTCCCATTTTGCGCTCGAGCTTTGCATACTGGAAGACTCCTTGAAGAAAACGAAGATCCTTCCTTTTGCCAAAGGCAGGGCAACAAACATCACCCCACAGAGTACTATTTCTTAGTCAACTCAGCAAGTAATTTATCTTAAATAGCTAGCTGCTTAGTCCCTGGGGCTCTCGCTCTGTGCATGTCTTCACCAAGCTCTGGGGGAGGGGGTGTGGGGTGGGGGGAGTGCTGAGTATTTAACACAATCATTAATCAATCGGCTCTGCTCTGCAAGCCAAATGCAGTATTGAGTAGCGTTCCTTTTTAGCTTCCACATATATCCTGGCAATTCAGCTCCATGCCCTCCCAGTCCCACTCAGGCCTCCTTGACCTCCATTCGTACACGCCTGAACGTATTCAGAGATGTTTTTCTCAACAAACATGCCACCAGTGTTCACTATTTAATTATGTTAACCGGATTGAAAAACCATTTAAATGTATGCTCCTTTTTTTTTTTTTTCCCCTAGAACTTTCAGGTTTCTTACTGGGGATTGTATGGTTAACAAAAAGACAAGAATTAAACACATAAACTCATTACCTAGAAGCAGAACATATGTCATTGTAATTGTTCACATTTCCTACCCTATTAACAGCTAACTTTTTTTTTTTTTTTTTTTAACCAGGCCTTCATTGTTCTTCTTTGTCTGCTGTCATTCTGGCTACAGAGATACAGGGTGTTTGCTGTCTTAGCCCTTTCAAGATAGTCCTTTTTTTTCCCCTGGGGTTTGCCCTCTCTTATTCTTGTAAGAAGGCATCCTGTTAACCTCTGTAATTACTTTCACTCATTTATTTTTGGGGTGGAGGAACTACGTTTCTATATCTGCAAGTTTCACCTGGAGTACAGGTATTTAAGAATTACTTTGTTTTTCTCCCAAGAATATTAAATTGTTTGAAGGGATATTTTCATCCCATGAAGATAAAAGCCTTTACAAGTTAAATATTTTACAAACTCTTACATGTCAGAAGAAAAACTGTGGGAGTATCTGTGAGAAAGATGTTTTGGGCTTTATATTGTTAATTATCTCTTTGATCTTGATTTTTAAATCTGATGAAGGAGTTAGATTCATTACTTCCGCAGGCATTTTCTAGCCTGGTGAAGGGCATGACCAGTTAGCTGGTGCCCAGCTGGGAAGCAGGGAGCCATCCTGGGTTCCTCCGTCAGTCTTACTGCCTACATTCAAATCAACACGAAGACTTATAGGGTCCTGTCCTTTAGTCTATCAATATTCTCCTTTTCATTCCTTCTGCTATCGTCCGGTGAGCAATGAGTAATCATTGCTCAGTTTTCCCTTGAACTTCTCTGTCAGTCTCCTAATTGGACTTCATCCCAGCTATTCTCGTCCTATCCAGATCATCCCCCACATCATTACTAGAAGGATCTATAAAACACAAATCCGGTCTGGTCACAACTCATGCCTCTTTGTGGAATAAATTTTAAATCTTTCATATGGTATAAAAGGTTCTTCATGAGCCTTCTTTCATATCAGCCTCAGTTCTTGCTGCTCTGTCCCTCACATCTTTCTGAACCACTTCTGTTTCCCTGATCTTGGTGTGTATCTAAAATTTCAGATACTTTGACTTAAAGTTCTTTGTCACGTCTTCTGTGACTCCACAGACCTCAATCTTAGCCATTATTTGGCATAGAAATGAAGAATGAGTGAATAAATATTGCTTTGTGGGTTTTCCTAGCTGGAAATACCTGAATACTCACAGACTGGCCTACACTTAATGAAGTTAAGCATAGCATCTCTTTTGATGATATTTTGTTTTCATCACTTGATGTTTCCCATTATGTAATGATTTTGATGAGAATCAGCATATACTTTGGATGCCATGCTAATAGTCTTTTTCTACTTTTGGTCTACTAACCATCCCTAGTGATCTTTTCGGTTACTGTTTTAACATATTTGAGCTTTACCGTAGCTTTAGAAATAGAAGTAATTTAATGTTTTCAGGATAAATTTAGTTTGCTCAAATATGCGTAACCAGGTAATGAGGGGAAGAAAATAATGGGAATTTAGGCAGAGTTTAACTGATGTAGACTTGCCAAACTACAGACCATCACAGAAATGGAATTCTACCTCTTTTAGGCCAGGCTAGCACTCTACAAAGTGTACTTTGTAGTACAAGTAGTTGGGTATCTTCTAATTACCAAGTGTACAGCCACATAAGTAGAGCATTTATATAACTATTTTTGTGATGATAAAGGAAAAGCCACAGTCTCACACACAGATTTTGACCATCCTGTAACACTAAGTTTATTGAGCAACTACTATCTGCAGATAGGGCGCTAATCATCATGATTACAGAGTACAGTGACCTTAAGGAGCTCTAAGATATATGGGATATTTCTGTAAGATGTGATAGGGCTTAACATTGAGCTATGAACAAGAGTCTTACCAGCTCACCTGAAGGTGGGTGGTCAGAGTAATTGTACTCATCTGTTATACAATGAAAGTAAAGTCCACATGCTCATTACTTGTTCATCGGCAGAGCCAGGAATGAAGCAACTCTTTAAGGTAGCTATTCCAGAATGAGAGACGGAGAGAGGATATGAATACGAATGAATATGAACCAGAATCAAGAGAGTGACATCCTGGATCACACTGGGATAGGACAAGAAAAACATGAGATCCAGAAAAGTATCCCGGGAACCCAAACTCAAAGAAGAAAGTTAGAACAGGAGA
This sequence comes from Hyaena hyaena, assembly GCF_003009895.1. Classification (NCBI taxonomy): domain Eukaryota; kingdom Metazoa; phylum Chordata; class Mammalia; order Carnivora; family Hyaenidae; genus Hyaena; species Hyaena hyaena. Next base: position 811,352 of record NW_024081371.1, read on the forward strand.
TGAACTATTCTCTTCATAACTGTATTTATCTGCAGCCCTCCTGTGTCTCATTTATAGCATGACTCCCATAGTGTTCCAAAGTGAATGGCAGTAATTCTCCACAGTTTCTTTAGGAGACTTTGATAAAATCCCAAGTTTCAAAACCCTTGGGTATTATTGTAGGTACAGATTTTATGTAACTGTTGGGGCCACAGTCATATACCTCAAATGGAGAATGTCAAATGAGCACAGAGCTGGTGTTCAGCTGGTAAATACCAGTTCATCTGTATCAGTTATTAATATTCACAGTCCCTGCCAAGACCCTGGACCATTCCAGACAACCTGATCCTCTCCAGGATCTCCACACAGCCCAGGAGCTAATCAGCAGGTACACAGAACGGGAGATCTCTAGGACTCCAGTCAAACAAACAACAAAATGTTGGAGCGTAAATTATTGAGAAATAGCACTGGGCCAACAGTTAATGTCTTAATAGGTATTAAGATGTAATAGGAGCTCATCTTAGTGAGTCTTAATAATCTTGTAAATGAGAGCATTTAGGGAAGTCCTAGCAGGTAGTAGGAGCTTAGCAACCGGGTCCTGTTAGGACTCACACACCCCCTCGAGAGTCTTCTACCTATTGAGGAGACAAACATGTAAACAGAGAACAATCCTTAGCCGTGTGTGAAGGAGAGAATGGTCCCCCTTCAGGTCTGGAGGTCTGATTTCCCTCTGCACGTCACACAATGCTCTCTTTCTGCACTGGGATGCTTCACGTGTGAGGGCTTTCATTTCTATTTTCTGGCAATTGTATTCTTTCCTGATGTGACCGCTTAAAATTGATGGCAGCATCGTTGCCTGTTGTACTGCTAAGGAAGCTTTCTCTTCTTTCATAATTTCCACAAAGCACCTTCTGCCAATTTTATTCTCTGTAGGATTGGTGTCTTGATTTTTAAGGTGCTTGTAGCCTGCTCTCCCGCTCTCCACTCAGGCAGCTCTTTGTTCCTTGGACCACTGCCTTGTGCTAGCCATGTGTGTTTTGTTTCTGCCAGCGTTGTTAACAGTAGGATGTTTGGGGGGTATTTTTAATTCTTTTCCTTTTGTTAAAAAGAGCGATTTCCTACTTGCGGTGGAGATATGGATGTCTTTATACTTACACCGCTTGAGGGTTGAAACTTAGAGCGCTTCCTTTACAGTCGTCACAGGCTCCATCCAAATCCCATGGGCAACTTGTCCTCCTATGCAGAATCTGCTATGGAGCTGTCACCAGAAATTTTGCTTCACAGTTGTCCAACACAGTTCTTCTCGAAATCAGTTTCTCGGTTTCAGCACTATTGACATTTGGGACTGTCTTGTGCATTGTCAGGCGTTCAAGTAGCATCCTTGGCCACTACCCCCTAAATACCCATAGAAATCCCCTGGTTTAGGAGCGCCTGGGTGGCTAAGTGGGTTAAGCGGCCAACTTTGGCTCAGATTCTGATTCGAGCCCCACATCAGGCTCTGTGCTGACAGCTCAGAGCATGGAGCCTGCTTCCCATTCTGTATCTCCCTCTCTCTCTCTGCCCTTCTGCTCACGCACTCTCTCTGTCTCTTTCTCTCAAAAAGAAACAAACATTAAAAATGAAATCGCCCAATTTTAACAACTAAAAATGTCTGCTTTTTTGTTACATGTCTCTGCTGGACAGCCAACTTAACGCAGATTGAGAATTCCTGCTCTCGGTAATAAATATGTGAAAGTCGATTGACAAATAAGTTATAAAATGTGTTCGTAAGCAAACACATTCATTATAATGACAGCATTTGTTTGCAGAGCACGTAATGTGGGCCAGGCATTGTTTTAAGAGCTCTTTTCACGTAAGTAGCCTCATAGAGGGAGGGACCCTTATACCATTATTATCCATACTTTACAGATGAGGAAACTGAGGCTCAGAGAGGTCATGCAAGTGTCAACTGTGCGATCAAGAATCTGAATTTGTTGTGCTGCTCTGTAAACAAAAAAGTTACTGGATTAGATACCTACGTGGCATGGCATGGGCCATTTCCTTTGGTAGTTGCTTAGTAAATTAGTTAAGTGAGTAAATGAATATCTAAAAAGCCAGGACATTATTTAATATTTTAAATCAGTATTGAATAGATCCCTTACTTTGGCTTATTTAAATTTTAAAACTGTGCCTTTCTTTGAATACAGTCAACTGAACAACATGTTATTAGAGCAAAGCAGAGGGTCTCTTAGATTTCGAACCTCATTCACAGGAATTTTTTGGAAAGGTTTGTCTGGATAATCTATACAGTTTCTTGTAAGCTTCTGTTTGTGTGCTAGTGCAATGCTGGAGTATATCAGAATAAAGACTGGTCACACTGAACAAATTCTTCTCCTGATGAGATTAAGCAAAGTAGCTGCCCTTGCCCTATATAGTAAGGAAAGAAAATCCATCCTTCCTCCCAAACCAGGTATGCATTCTGATGAGGTATGATGCACTATGTGATAGTTTGACCTCGCTTCAAAACTTATTAAAAATTGAACATCTTTACCTAACAGGAAACCACTTTAGCCGATCAATCTTTAGCTTTCCATAGTTGGCTTCCTATAATAGATCAGAGGGTTGGGCTGCAAAGTTAGTTACAAATGCATTGCATCTGACTTATATCTGAGTGGGAAGGCTGCATTTTGTATGATAAAATATAAAAACATTACATTCTCTGTGTTAAAGACTTTAATATGTACCTTTGTAAAGTGGAAGAATGGAAACTTCCAGAGTGTTAATTAAAATAACAATACATAAAATATAAGCATAAAATAGCAAGAAGACCACTTAATCACAGTAGCTTCATCTTGCGGGCTGTCTTAAAACTCATATTATTAATTATAATAATTTTACTCAACGAAGCCCTAAGTAATACATTTTCTTATTGTTTATATGATCTTTTGAAAAATTTGAGTAGCTTCTTTTTTTCCCTTTAATTCTGAAGAAGTCTGTTATTGTAAGGACAATACTTGAAAATATCCCAAATCTCAATTTTCTTGGAAAAACATCTTCTGGATATCATGTGATAAAAGGCATAACAGTACCAATATATTTTATCTTCTTCAGGGATAGTAAGGGATGTTTTTGTTTCTTGATCTAGGAGTTTGCTTATAGTATTAGAATTCATGATTTCTGTAATGAGTACTTACCACATAGTAAGTATTCTGTAACTTACCTCCCATGCAGTCTTGATCCAGGGGATTACTTCGCTATTAGCATTTAGAGTGGGCCATCGTGATACCTAAATTAATTTATGGGTTACCCTATGCACCTGTATATAAAATGGCTGCTGAGTACTCAGATTCTACTGGAATAGTAGGGTCATCCAGGCATTGTTTATAAACTTGGAATTTTGGAAAACCACAGCAAACAACACTAAGCGAGATAGAACTTGTCAGAAAATAGAAAGTGACTTTTTTAAGGTTTGGAATTGTTGTCCTCATTGATGGCCAGAATCTGGATTCTCCTGCTTGAAGCTCTGAAGTTGCCAGAAACAACTTTGTCTGCAGAGGTACTGACGGCTCACATACTATGTTATGAAGCAGTCTTCAGAAAATAGCACAATGGACCACTGTAGAACTAGCAAAGGGGCAAGCCTTTTATTAGTACATAAATACCATTCAATTTGCCTGAAGGCCAGAATGAAGACCAGTCTAGACTAAGACATTTTTCCATGACCTGGAAATGTTTTTTATTTTTTTTATTTTTATTTTTTTTTTAATGTTTTATTCGTTTCTAGGAGAGAGAGAGAGACAGCATGAGCAGGGGAGGGTCAGAGAGAGAGGGAGTCACAGACTCTGAAACAGGCTCCAGGCTCTGAGCTGGCAGTCAGCACAGAGCCCGACGCGGGGCTCGAGCCCACGAACCGCGAGATCATGACCTAAGCGAAAGTCGGACGCTTAACCGACTAAGCCACCCAGGCGCCCCTGGAAATGTTTTTTAAAAAGCTCCCAACATGAGTAGAAAGTCTTCAGTAGATGAGATCAATAATACTATGCAGTCTGTATTTAATTTGTTTTAAAGGAATCCTTTACAAGATTCTAAAAGGCACAGCTATTATTTCATGTTGTATCCACTTTCTAAAAGTAGGGAAATATTGTAGTGAAATGGCTTCTCTTTCTAGCAGGCTCCTACGGGCTTAGAGATGTTACCTTAAATTTCATGGTTATGATAATAAGCTTGTTACAATGGAGAGGCATAGAGATTCAGTCTCACTACACAGTAAGGAAGAATGAAAGTAGAACTCTATGTCTTAGTCATTGATTCCAAAAACATAAGATCTGAGAGATGCATAAGTCATGAAGGCAACCAAATGTGGAAGATAGGACTTGTTTGTAGAACAATCGCTGGCACTTTTTGACGATCATCTCAAAAATAGAACTCTGCAGATTTGAGGTGAGAGGTGGATGTTAAGCCATAAAACATATTATAATTTATTGGATAGACTTCTTTTGGTGATGGAAAGAAATTAGACACTGATACATGAAATGATTACTGAAAGAGCCACGTTCAAATCTGTATTGCTACAATTAAATGATGGTCATAGTCCAAATGTAGAATTTTCTCTGTTGTATGTGAGGAATATGTGTAGTTGACTTGTTTAATAGATAACTGGTACTGATTTCATAGATTAAGAAAGATTTGTGAGTACCACTCCTCCTTTTCCCTTAAGACCATGGCACAGTTTCTTTATTGTTCACCTTCCAAATATTGAACAAGAGTGACAGACCAGTGCTATTCACAACACACCACACACTTCTAGAAGAGATCAGTGAGAACTGAAAAATTATGGCTGAAAAATAGTTTTTCAGCCTCCTAAAATTGAACATTCAGACACTGGAATTTGGGGACTATTTTCGTAAACTTTCTTTATTTTATTTTTTAAGTTTGTTTATTTATTTATTTTTGAGAGAGAGAGAGCACACAGAGAGAGGGAGGGCGAGAGAGAATCCCAAGCAGGCTCCACACTGTCAGTGCAGAGCCCAATGCGGGGCTCAAATTCACAAATCCAGAGATCGTGACCTGAGCCTACATCAAGAGTTGGACGCTTAACCGACTGAGCCACCCAGACCCTGAATTTCATATATTTTAAATTTTGTCTTTATTTTGAGAGAGAGACAGTGTGAGCGGGGAGGGGCAGAGAGAGAGGAAAAGAGGGAGACTCCCAATCAGGCTCTGTGCTGCCAGCACAGAGCACAACGTGGGGCTTAAACCCATGAAATCATGAGATCATGACCTGAACTGAAGCCAAGAGTTGGTCACTCAACTGACAGCTACCTAGGTGTGCCTCTCTGTAGTAAAAAAAAAAAAAAAAAAAAAAAAAAAAAAAAAAAAATTATTTTATTCTTTAGAACACAGCATACTTATAGATAAGGGTCTTAGTGAAAGTTGTCAGGGAGAGGAAATTATGCTCAAGTAAGTTCATTTTGCTTCTGATGATCTTAATGGAATTATGTGGTTTAGTCTTAGAAAAAACTGAAATCAGAGGAAAATTTTATTTATCTGCTATCGTTAGCTCTAACCAGTATAGAAATTTGGAGATTAACTGATTAATAGAGATTTTGATAATGATGTATATGTCCCTTGTACAATAGTTATTTTAATGCGATGATGACCTCTGGACTCATTACATCCTCTTCAATGTGCAGAAATTTTGCTGAGAATTTGATACAGTGTCAGTTTTTCTAAGTATTACTGACTATATCGACCTATGTTTTGCATCTCAACAAAAGAGCACAGTGCTCCCAATTACGTTTCAAATAATTTCTGTTAAGTTCTGAGGTTACACAATTTTAAATACTTGGAAGACTTACAGTTAATTCTGTATTTCTTGCAAGTAAAGCCACTAAAACAGTTGTCAAAATTGCTTCAGTTTTCTTCCATAGAATTTTGGCTATATCATCCACTTCTTCATAGCTTAAGAATTCTAAACTTTTTTAAAAAATCAGTATTAGTTCTACGAGACAATTTATTTTTATTTTCATTTTTTCCCCCTAGTTCGAGGTGCATGTGACAGCTTGCCATTGTGGTCATTGTGGTTCATTTCATGAAGCTTCTTGTTCTATCTGCTTTCTTGAGACCTGGGAAACCGTATTTTTCTGAGTGATTGTACTATATTGTTCCAAATATAAGGCCACCCAGAATAGAAGGCAACCTCCAACTAGAAACAGCTCAAATATGGAGAGAGGCTGGGGGCCCAGAGCCCGGCGGGTCTTGCAGTGGTGGCAAGGGTGCCGAGGAATAAGACGATGCCTGCCCACTCTCCCGGTGAGTGAAGATGAGCCAGCCGCGGCATTGGCTTGTGCACACAGATGGCTTCTGTTGCGAAAGGCAGAGTTACCCTGGGGGGAGAGTACAAGTCTGTACACATGAAAGAAAGGTGGTGTGTGTGTCTGAGTCTGGGGAGGGAAGCTGGGAGTAGAGCCCTTCACTTCCTAAACGGTCACTGTCAGTGGTTGGCCCCCCCCCCCCCCCGCCACCACCACCACCCTCCGAACTTGGTTGGGGTTGAAAGTGGAGTAACCCCAAGCGTTGGAGGAGATCACAATTACCCTGCATCTTCCGTAAAAAGGAGTTTAAAAGATCCATGAAAATGAACTGTAGACCAGCCCAGAAAATTCTTCCTTGCCTTTGAAAATTGATCGCTCACCCAGGAGGTGGTGCGTGCACTGTGTGATCATGTGTGGTTGGAAAACAAGTGACCCTGAAGCTGGGAGTCATGTTTCCAATTTTATTAAGAGTCTCTTTTCCTTAAATTCCCTATCTCCTGAGCCAGTCAGGTTACAATTTAAATAAACAGACTTAATGTTATTGTAATCAAGTCCAAGGGACTGTTTAAAATCATTTGTTTTACTAGTATTTCACTCGGCACATTTTAAAAAGCGTTTCCATGAAAATGTACTAGTCAACCAATAGTATGTATTGATTGAACCTAGATAACTCTCTCCAAATATTGGTCTGATTCTACTAAGCACATAGATATATAACCTTTTCTTTTATAGCAACTAAATGAGACAAGGTAGAATGAAGTGCTTGTTCTGTTATAATCTAGAAAACTATTGAGCACGTGGACAGCTTTACCAGGCATTTGCTTACCTTTGTGACTTTACAAAAATGACATAAAATAGGAACCTTGACCTTTCTGGTAGTTACTAGTCCTTGGTTTACCAAGCACATTTGAAGGAGAACTTTAATCCGTGCATGTTTTCTCCTCACGGTGCAATTCCTATTTTAGCTATTATTATTGTTGTTGTTGAAATAAAAGGGTGTTTAAAGGTAGGACAGGACTTGCTTTAAGTGTCAGAGGGGCTAAATTGCCCAGAGGATTTGGTTTAGGGAAGCTACTTATCCTTGATCTTAGAAACTCTTAAACCAAAATACCCTGAAAGACAGAGGCCCCTTGCCCAAGCACAAGCGTGCTAGGATTGTTATGCCCACCATTTTGCCAGGTGTGGAAAGGCAACATTGGAAACAGAAGGGCTGTGCAGCAAAAGGTTTGAAAGAAAGAGCTGAAAGGAGGGAAGCCCCGGAGAGAGAGGACAATTGGCTGCCCCGTTAGCTTACCAGGGAGAAAACTGCACTGCAGTAGTGGGTCCTAAATGAGAAGTTTGAAGTGAACGCTGCCTAACCTCGGAAGCCTTTTGGAAACCATTCATAACGGTGGTAGCGGTGGGGAAAGAGAATAGTAGAGGACCATAGCCATTGAGAGAAGAATAGCTTCCTTTATAACCCTTTTATTTTGGAAACCTTTCAGCTCTACAGAGGACGAGGATGTCCCAAATTTGGTGGTGAAATTGTGGGATAAATGGTATGCCCCTTGACCATCTTTAAATTTCTGCTAAGGTCTCTTCTATTGTTTGTTTCAGCTACTCTTATGTCTGACCTGATCTGAATTACAAATACAGGAAAAGATACCCATTTTATCCCCAGAGGGGGTTAGGGCTATTATAACTGGCTTTCCTGTGTCATCACCTGTTATTAATGTAATCATCAGTAGCAATGGAGGACAGACTGGGGAAGTCCCCTAAATGTCCTATTCCACAGCTTCCTCTTCCTGTTGATTAGTAAGGGTGGGGGGCAGGACCTGATTTGCTTGCATAACTCTTTGAGCAAGGAAAATAACATGGCTTCAGTTGGCTTGTGAGGTGGCAAGGATAGCCTTCAAGAATACAGGAAGAAAGACAGTGACCAGGGAAGGGGGAAGGTACTCCAAATTGCACAGATTATAATCTTTGTAAAAATCAAAGGGGATTGTCAGTTTCTCTACAAAGGGTATGGTTTGCATAAAACCCGTACTTCTCACTGTTGCTGCCCTCAGATTCTCCCTCCCTTCCCTAAAACGCACAACACAGAGACTCTTCTGTAGGTGCTGGAAAATAAATGTCCCTGATCACAGTTGTTTCCTGCATTTGTGAATCCACACATGAGGTACCTTCAGTGGCTCCTTCTCAGGGTATCCGAGTCCTAGGATTGACTTATATGGAGCAGTTACTAATCTCGTAGGCATGAACAAAATCAGATTGATTCATGGACAGAAGTTAAAATATCTCAGGTGTTTTTGAGTGTAATGATAACCCTAAAAACAGGTTTGGAGAATTCCCATTTGGCTGCCTTTTTCTAGAAGGGGAAGTAACTGAAGTTTTACATTTTCCCAGTTACTGTATGGGACTGCAACCCTCACAAGCCAAATTAATCATGCCTAGGTTCTGGATTTTCAGCAATTAAGTCAAAGAGTCACTAACGTACAAATACGTAATTTGTGACCTGTTTCATTTTCCGTTTTTTAAAAAACCGAAAAATAATTTTTCCTTAAAGAAAATGTTGAATTTGGTGGAATCTCTTTGGAAAATGCTCCACTGTAGGTCTTTCCTACAAAGAAGGGTTTTATAAGACCCGCCATGTCTCCAATGCCAGAATGTGATGTGTCCATATTTTCTGAGACATATGGAATGTAGCATTTGTCTTGCTGAGTGAGCATGTTTAACTCAGCTGCAGAGTAACTCACAAATTCCCTACTCTTGAGTACCTTTAAGTTTCAAGAATCACTCCTGAAATATTCTTAATGGGCATTCCTTAGGGGGCATTGCTCTCTTTGGCAAATCAGAAATGACATCTGGACGTGCATCGAGAAGGCTCTTGCTTAAGTGTTCTTGCTGGTCAGGCAGCAAGTGTATTCCAATTAACAGGTTGATAGCATCCTAGGACCGGCTAGAAAAAAATGAACAAAGTGGCTGATTCTCATTTGGCAGTGAAATTGAATACTGAATGACATCTATGCAGTTCTAAACGACTTTTGTTTTAATAACAAAGTTGTTGATTTTCTACTAAGGGTTCTTTTAGGTTGTCATCAGGGGCTGATGGGAGTAACAGTCCACCCACCTCTCCAGCTAGCTTCAGTGGACATACCACACCTTCTCAGCAGCCTGAACCCGTGGTACATTCTCTTAAGGTAACCAACTGTGTACAACCGTTTATCCAGAACTTCAGTTGTGTTGTGGCTCGTTCGCTATATAGTCTGGTAGTCCTCACGGTCTTGTTTTAACCATAGATACGTTATTTTTTGACCCCCCTTACGGTGTAACTCTTTTAATTTTTGAAGTGTACTTGTTTTTAAACTAACAATGGGTTTGAGTACTTACGGTCGAATCTCTAGCTTTATCATGTTGTCTTGAGTAATGTGCTCCATATCAATCTGCATCGAAGTTGAAGTCTGATGTGCATGTATATCCATGTGTGTAAAATATTGTTCTGGGTATGTGCAGTGTTTGTAGTATGCATGTCTTCAAATATAGGGATTTAATAGTTGGCCAAAATAAGGAAGGATACCATCTTTTTCTTTATGCAGTTGAGGTACGTTGTGCAACTTGAAAGAAGATTTTGAAATAAAACCCCTACTCTATCCTCCATTAAATAGAAGTTCGACCTTCAAAGTCTAGTTAATACTCTTCAATAGAGTATTAGCAAATAGATGGTCTTATTCATAAAGCTATTTTTATCTTTTACTTCAGATTCTGCAATAACTTCAACAATCATTTGATAAAGTTCAGCCATTTATTTTCTTTACCAATAATGAGCTTTACAATAAATAAGCCCCATAAGTAAAATTAATTACAAACCGTATAAGTATTCTCTAAGAGGAGAAACTGATGCAGGCAATAAAAATCACCCTAAACATTGAAACAGTTCCTTCAAGCTTTAGCACTACCAAGGTATGAAATACTGTCCTTCAAAATATCTGTAATTCCTAACAGGTGGCCTTGGCGAAACCTCTCTGAACTGTAAAGTTGGTAGCTTGCTTCAGTCCTGCTCTGGCCACAAGAATTTCACAACTTTACTAAGAGGTTCTGGTTTTAGAATGATTTATCAAGAGCCTGAAGATGCACTCTTTTGGAATGGGCCACACTTACTCTGGCATGCAGAAAGCAAATAAGCAGAGGAGAAATTAAAAATATTTATTCAATGTGGTGTTAGCAGAAGATTGAGCTCCCTCATTATATTTTGCTATAACTTTAATGAAATGAGTTGCTCCTCCCAAGCATATACTGATGGCTCCTGAGGCAGAGTAGCAGCACCGTGCTGGTGGCCAGTGCAGTGCACTTGGCATTTCCAGTCTTGATTGGAATAACTCACCAAGTGAACAACTGAGAGGAATTTACGTGGCAAGGCGTGCCCAAATGAGGGGCTGCACCTTGCATCTGGTAGGTACTGATTTATCAACCGACTACCATCTTGTTCTCTGCAACAGCATTTGGATGCTGTTCAGCATAAAGAGCATTACTTGAGCATGAACCAGACCCTAGCTATCTGAAAAGCATCTCAGAAATAAAAATGAGAGAGTGGCTTCAATCCTATAGTGTTGATGTCTGTACATACTCCAAAAGCAACACATTGCTCTCCTTTTCAAACTGAAAACTGTTTTGGCCTCATTAAAATGGCAAGTATAGTTTGAATCAGATCAGCATAGAGGATAGCCCTACAATCTTTCCCAAGTTTTTCAATGCAGCTGTGTCCCTATGGCCTAAAAGAAAGGAAGGGCAAGGAGGAGCTCTTCAATTTTCTCTACATTCTCTAATTTTTATATAAAATTTTATCTCAAGAGAAAGATATTGTTGTAATCGGAACATGTTAAATACCCTCAGTTGGCAGATGGGCAACACTGAGCAACTGAAGCATCTTCTTGGCTAAGTGGAGGCTCTTGAATACAGAATATGTTTGCTTCCATGAGTTAACTGTGTAGTGAAACAGAAATATGTGCCTATAGGAAATAATGCCTGTGGAAAATGCATTAGGGATATCACAATGCAAAAGAAGAAATGTAGCTATTCAACATGTTTAAAAGCCCATATATCTGGAGCTGATTTAATCATAAGATTTTTCTGTTGTGAAAGGATTAATTAGAACAATGGCTCAGTTTCTCATCTTCTGATACATATCCAAAAAAAAAAAAAATCTCTAGGCTTTAATAAACTCTGTGGTCATGGTTTTGGAGGAAAGTGCTGTAAATCAGTGTGAGAAATTAGCCCACTTGTAATAACACCACATTTATATTACTGTAAAATTCATGCTATTAATTGGAGCTTCACTTCATTTAGTAGAAATTAACTGATTTGAAGTACACTTTTCTGAGGTGCAATTAGAAATTGAATTTGTAGGCAAATGAGCTTGTTCCAGGAATTAAGTTTTCTATGAATATTCACTGAGCATAGTCAGTGATTTCCTGTAAGTATATAAAGAATGTAAACTGACTCTAAGTACCAGGATGAAGCTTTCATTTACTACCGCGATCTCCTTTAAAGTACCTACATAGTAATAATGGCTAGACATTTTGAGTTAACAAGGGAGTAGTTTGGGAGTTAGTTCTTATTTCAGGATTGAACACTAGTAAATAATCCATATAGACTCCATAAGTATGAACTTGACATGAAGGGTCCACTTCATGTTGAAGTCATTTATTGTGGCTCAACTGTTCATCTGGCCATTCTCAGGTGATACCTTTAGGTGTGGCCATAAGCACTGACCAACGACATTAGCAATGTCACAGTCCAGTGGGATTCTTAGAGAAGCTTTTAGAAAAAGCATTTTTTTTTTTAGTTTTGGTGGGGGGGGGGTCTTTTTGCTACATTAGTGCTTGCTCACGAGCTGTTACAGAAAAAAATAACCGACAACACTCAAAACCAAAGGTTTCTCCCCTTTTGACCTATAGAAAGTATGGCATGAAAATTCTACAGTCATATTTCAAGAAATATTATTTTGAATCCATTTAGAGATAGAGAAGTGGAATATCAGGCCTCTAAGATTGCTTAAAAGCATCTCATCCGAACACTTAGCTCTAATGAAAAGTATTGAAAATGTTTCTCAAATATTTTCACTACGAGGAGCCAGTTTTTCTCTTTGATATCATCCAAGCAGCGTCTCCATAGTTCTTTTCTAGTCCCTGGGAAGTCCAGGCAAGAACTGTGAAGTTAGTGCCAATGTTACCTTGAGTTCTTATGTACATATTCCTGGCTTCTGACCAGTTTCACCTGTCACTACCATCTCTTTTAGTCTTCTTTTCTATAGGCCATGTCTACATATCATTTGGATTATTTGGCATATAATTAATTATATTGCTCATCTTTACAGTGGAGCAAGAGTTATTTTCTCCAAATAGTTGACACAGTCATCCTAATGACCCAATTAGCTAAATGCATCCAATTATTTTAGGTATTAGTGAATTCAATTGACTATTAATGATACAATAGATAGCTGTTAAAGGCCATTTGAAAATCAAGTAGAATGGATTCCCAGTAGGTTTCAGAATAATCCACTATTTTAAAAGATTTTGCCATATACTAATCCACTCTGATATGCAGACACGGAGAAAACCAAAAGGTTTTGCAAAGTGAAGCTCCTTGATGGTTTAATTCGTAACTAACGAGTTTTTTTCCATGTGAAATTTGCTTTTCTTTTTCAACATATCCAGGTCTTGGATGTTCAGGAAACTATAGATCGTCAACAGGGTAAAGAGTATGAAAATGACCTTAGTGAGACAGAAAAAGCTATAGTCAGAGAAATGTGCAATGTAAGTTTAATGTGCTTTATTGTGTATTCTGTGTTGAAAGCCCCATTGCAGCTTAGTTACCACTTTATGAATACCTACTTTTTATAATGCTGATCAAATGCCTTTATATTTTTATATGAAAATAAAACTAATTTCCTTGTTTCTATCTTTAGTATATTTTATTGTGGTTTTATTAACACAGTTATAAAATATTCAGGTAACTGATAATCAGCCAATTCTATATTCCAGAATGATCTAGGAAGATTTTTACATAATTTGCCAAAGATATTGTGTTGCTAGTTTTGATAAGTGGGTTTCTGTTTCATCCTTTTAAGAGGTACCAAAATATCAGTTAAAAAAATTTTTTTAATGTTTTATTTATTTCTGAGAGAGAGAGAGAGAGACAGCATGAGCAGGGGAGGGGCAGAGAGAGAAGGAGACATAGAATCTGAAGCAGGTTCCAGGCTCTGAACTGTCAGCACAGTGCCCTACGCGGAGCTTGAAACCACCAACCTTGAGATCATGACCTGAGCTGAAGTCGGATGCTTAACCGACTGAGCCACCCAGGTGCCCCCCTCCCCACCAAAAATCAGTTTAAAAGCCTATGAGAAAACATAGCCCTATTCAGAGTTATTTATAGCTAGACTTGGGAAAAAATCATTTTAATAGGTAACATTTGCTCGGTTCTTCATATGATAGGTGCACTTCATGTCATGCAAAGTAGTAGCTTTACCTTTCAGAGTTGATAAAAGCTCAGAAACATAAATGGAAATAAATATGAACTTGAGATAGACCTATAGAAATCTATGAAATTAGAGAAACAGTAAAAGAATTGACATGCTATTTTCATGATGCTTATCTAATCAAGAATGTGATTTGGATTTTATTAATCCCTGGCTAAATTGAGTAATATGTATGGATACATCATTTAATCAAGAATATAATTGGTGGAGGGGCGCCTGGTCAGACTTCAGCTCAGGTCATGATTTCATGGTTCAGGCCCCACGTCGGGCTCTGTGCTGACAGCTAGCTCGGGGGGTGGAGCCTGTTTCAGATTCTGTGCCTCCCTCCCTCTCTGACCTTCCACTGCTCAAGCTGTCTCTCTCAGAAATAAATAAAACATTAAAAAATATATATTAATTGGTAGAGTTGTTAAAAACCTAAATAGAATATTATAGAGGAAGCCATTTGTTTAAAAAAAAAAGTCATAGATTAAGCACTGATTTTAATAGGTTCTACACTGTACTTTTATCCCATTTGCCCATTAGGATAGGAAAATTGCTTAGAAATGCCTTTAAGCTATGAGGACCAGATATTCTCACATACTCACCATGTTGAGATGTTCTTGGAATCCAGTAAATGTTTTAAGTCCCATGGGCATTTTGTATGTGGTAGGGCCACAGTTTTAATCTCTTGCTTCTCTGTTTCTTTCCTACATATCTGTTTTTGTCCATTTTTAAAAGGTCATTAGTCCTAGAGGTCATAATTTCCCACCACTCTTCACCTTCTGTAGCTTTTCAGCCTATTCTTACAGTTTTATGTTTAAATATTTCCTTCAGATACATTAAAAAAAATTTAAGCTACACACCTTAAAAATACCTGTTACTTCTCATCTGTTAAACATGGAATGAGAAATAAAGTTCAGACATTAGGAATTACAGAACCAAAAGAGACCACAGAGAGGATCATCCCACAGTGATTCTCCAAAGTAGACTACATGGGTGTCCTTTGTAATTCAGATGTCTAGGCTTCCCCCCCATCCTCTGGATATTTGGATATAGGAGCCCCTGGGTATGATCTCTGCACTTGCATTTTATGTTGTAAGGACTAAATTCCCAAAATAAAGCTGCTTGATCAAATTGTTCTCTAGTGAAGTCAAGACTATACCCCGACCCCCTGAGTCTGAGCAATCACCCCTTTCCCAAGTGTGGTGAATCTGGGGACTTCTAAAAGCAAGGCATCTTCCCGAGAGGACTCTCCTTTTTGCGTAATACCTGAATTTCTGTAAAAACACATGCCAGGATTGCTGCTTTTCTTGCCTTCTTGTTTCAGATATAAGACTTCTGGACTAGAAAATTCATTTCTTAATCACCCAAGAGACATACTAATGGAATGGGTCTTGATTAGTTCGTTTTGATCTTTTTATTTTTGGCGTGTATTTCCAAAAATGTTTCAAAAATGCTTCAAAAGACCATATGTAGTGGTTATGGTGTTTTTCCCTGTAGGAGATACTTTCAGGAAGCCACAAGCTTGCCCTCCTAAAAGTTCCTTTTACTTGTCTACTTTTGTCTTTGAGTCCCAAAATTTGAAGAAAAAAAATGCAAGTGAGCCCAAATCTGATGTTTAGCACTCTCATACTCAGAAACTACTTAAAAGCCAAGAGAAAAAAGTGTTGAGTTAAAATATTTGTGTCACCCTTATAAATTACATGAACATAGAACTCAGTGCATACTGGATAATAGAGAGAAATATGAATTGTTAAGATATTTTCATAGATAAATCATTTCATAGATAAATCATTTCTTAGCTAAAATGTTAAAACTTGTGAGGAACTATGTGCTTTTATAACAATTTCACAGAATAAGCTTTCTTATAACATGAGATCGGTTATGAGACTCAGGTAGAACTCAGGATAAGAAGTTGGGCCTCCGTTTCTCGTGTTTCTACTGGAGATCAGTTGTCAACACCTATACAATGAAGTGACTATTATTAGCATCACATATTGATTAGTAAGAAGTGTTTTTATTGTCTTCCCAAACTGTGCCACAAAAATACATTCACTATTTCTTACAGTGCAGTATATTTATCTTTTTGTATTAACGGTATTATTCAAGTCTGTTTGGCTCTTGTAAATTCCCTGAGAACAGACAGCTGAAATACTTGACTAACTCCAACACTTTACCTACTCTGTTCTTTTAGTCAATATGTCACTACACTCTGTGTCCCCCTTAGTATCATTGGCTCATATCAGAGTTTTGCCTTGTCTCTTTCACCACATAGTACTTTCACGGTTAAGGCCCATGGTAGTCTACATTTGAGTACATGAAGAGGGCTTGCACTTTGGAATTGTAACCCTCTAATGCTTTGTGTCTATATTCTTTTGAGGTCTTTGAGTCAATCCTCTGCTTCTCAAGGAGACATTCAAAACATTTTGGGCAGCTATAACTGTATGTACCATGTAAGGGCTAGATAGGCAAGACCCATAGCATTCTTTGGCTCTGATTCAATGTTTGCACCTTTTCAGTCTATTTATTAAGAAATGATACTTTCCTACCTCCCTTGTGGACTGCTTGAGCCATCCGTTGCTAGAGCATTCCTCTCCCAATCTTTAAAGACCATCAGTACAACTCTCTTCAAATAAAACAGGTTATTTCTACCACATAGCCGTGTCCACTACAAGAGAGACTCATGGTTTCATTGGCTTAGCAATGAAGGCAGACAGAATCATACATTCTTATATATTACTATGAATAGTATTAAGTTTCCCTAGAGTATCTGTTCTATTTAAAAGAAATGCAAACACAAAAGAAGAAACTTATCAATAATTAATGAACCAACAGTTTTGTGTTCATATTAGAGCAAATTTTTAGGGAGTAAATCAATCTGAAAATCATCATGGTTGTGAAACACAAGGAGGGTTGCTGTGGTTGGGCTGGGGGGTATAGGTGCATTTTCCAGTTCACAGTAGCACATTGGTATATCATTGATGAATTCAGTGGTTTTACTTTATAGTATTTTTAACCTCACCTTTTGCTACTTTCCCTCTAAAATGGCCCAGCTTTTTACGTATTGTATCTATTTTGGTGTTTCTTGAATTTATTCTTCTATTTTTCCTGCATTTGGTTGCTCTCTGCTTTGATAATCTGAGAGATCATACCGTTTGGTAGCTAAGATGTATGACTGAGGCCCCTGCTCTGTAGGGAAAGCCATGGAAATTTACTAGTGGCCCTAAGTCTGCCAGCTGAGGGCTTAAATAGTTTAAGAACAAAACTCCATTTTTCCTTAGTGGATTAAACATTTTCGTATTGCTTGTGTTCAAGATGTATAGTAGAAGAACCAGGGTAATTTTGTTCACATGTTCTTAATTCTGGTTATACAGAATTATATTGGGAGCCTTAAAAAAACACAGATGACCATGCCTCCCCTTTACCATGCAGTCAGTCTGAGAATTGGAGTTACTATTTATTTAAGATTCTTCTGTGCACAGTGTACAGCCTGAGTTGAGGACTGCTTACAGCCGTCACTCGTCACTCTTTAATTTTGACTCTGATTGCTAGCAAAGCGTTGTAGTTCCCTCTACTGAGTAGCTCTTGTGATTTAGAAACTTCCATCACATTTCATCGTGTTTGAGCTCATTCATGGGGATATTTTGTCTCTTATCACATTCCTCTTTGCCCCTTTTGCCCCTCTCCTAGATGTCCCCTTAAACCCACAAATCTCTTTGTGGAAGAGGTGATTAAGATGTTTATTTTTATTTACTTTTACCTTTTTTAAGGTTGTGTGGAGGAAACTTGGAGATGCTGCCGGTTCCTGTCCTGGAATTAGGCAACATTTGTCTGGAAACCAGTACAAAGGACCAATGTGACAGGCACTTTTCAAACCGGAGGTCACCACTGCCAGAGAGAAAAGAAGAAAAAAGTGGGTTTCTACAAACCTGGACTCTTTGAATAACACGGAATGATTGTACATTGCACATATTTTCCCTCTAACACCTTTAGTACTACTGATGCCGTATTTCATGTCTCTAGTTTCCATGTCCATAATAGTCCATCACAAGTTAACTTCCAATAGCTTTGAAAATCACCATTTTGGTACCAAATTTTCATTAGAATTAAAATGTTTCTGACTCTTCAGATCTAAGATTGGAAGAGTCCAATAGGGCCTCAGTGGTTTTCATAGAGTTGACTCATTGCACAGGATGGTGGGAATTTTCTACCAATTTGTGTTGAGGAAGCGGTGGCTTCGAGCTTTCCAAATTGAGAGTTGGGCACCTATTTCTTGTATTATAGTCAACAAATTATGAGTTCCTGATGCACAATAAATCTGTATGTAAGGCAAGATTAGATTTCTGGGATTTTGTTTTGACTTTTGAGGTGCTAAAACTACCACAAATTCTCTTTACCAGCCAAAACGGTAGCAAGATGTTTGTAGAGTGCTTATCAGAGAGTACCATTTATTTCTAGTGACGATCAAGATAAAAATAGCTTTTCTTTTAATCTTGCTGTATTCATGAAGACACATCTTGGGGGCATAGCCACTTCGATATTCATTCAATGTATCCATTGATGTTAATATTAATTGCAATTAAAGAACAAGCAAACATAAATTTTCTAAGTGTTTCCAGCTGTGAGATGTCAATTTCTACAATTTAGTTTCTAGATCTGCTGTTATATTTAATAAACTTTATGTAAACTTTAAAATATTGCACTGCACTTATGAGAAAGCTTTCTTTGCCTACAGCAGCTAACGTTTTATGAAACTGACGCATGTCCTTCATTATTGAGGCTAAAAGCTCTTGTTCAGATTGCTTGAGGTTTGAAAAAGAGGTGTGCTAGCTTTGCTTAGTTTCTTATTTTTGGTATACATATATATATATATATATAATATTAGATTGTGTGTATTGAAATGCTATGATAGGTATTTTGTGTTTTTTTCAAATGCAATGATAGTTTCTTGTATGAATGTGCAAGAAGCCTGTGACAGAATGCTATGTTTTTACTGTAGTTTAAGAATATAAAAGTAGGAATTCAACAATTCCCAGTTTTTAGAGTTCTTCTAAATTCCTCAGATTGGATTTATAGCAGATATTCATCATTGCTGTTGTTTTTATAATGGACTCATTATAGTGTATTAACTGTCATTGGTGAACGAATGTGAATTTCGTTATACTTTTTAAAATGTTACTATGATGAAAAAAACAACCCTGTTTTCAGAAAATATTTATGAATTAATTTACTATAGAATTCTCTAATGATTGTAATTGGGTTACCAGTTAAACTTCTCTTTCTTTTGAAATATTATTTCTCTGTAAAAGAAAATTGCTTGCTATATTTACACTTTCTCTGGTAGAAAAGCTTTCATCCTTCAATTGTTGTATTCCTACACTCTGAAGACATTTAAAACAAGTTTTTGTGCCTGCGGTAGAGATGGCAGAAGTTAATATACAAGGAACACTGGTCTTTGGACAAAATACTTGTGTAAATTTTGATACTGTATTAAAACTATTTTTTTAAAGTTCTGCATAAAATCGAGTATCAAGTATATGTGTTCATCTTAGCAATGGTAATAAATTATTTAATCTCAGTGTTTTTTCCTTCAAAATGTTGTTCCTAAACTCAGTAGATTTCTAACAGTCACTTGCTGAGTATCATAATGTTCCTTTATGATGGTAATCCAGATGATTCACGATCTTAAATCCCTCATCATGAGCATATTTAACAACATGCCCTTGTTTTATATTTAATATTCAGTTTCCTCCCTTCACACCACTCACCATTATAATGTAGTTAAAAATTTAGAATGGTACTTAAAAGAATATTTAAAAATTAGTGTTATATAACCTTTCAATTGTTATAATTCATATAGATTAAAATACAATTCAACTATTGTTAAAACAGTCATCAGGAGGAAATCTATGAAGGGGAAATACTGTAGAGTGAAAAATTTGACTTCCATACTTAACATATACATTAGTGGGGGAAAATGTAATATACGTGATCAACACATAAACTGGAAAACATCCATTATACACATGCTCAGAGAACACACATACTTCTGAGAAACCACTAACAAGACTGGAATAAAGCTTTCTACACTGAGCATTAGACCCACCTTTAAATGACCTACGAGATAGTCCAGGGCCTGAGTCTTGCTATTGCCTTGTATGCTTATCAATAAAAATGTGCAGCATCATTCTCTCATGTGACCAGTTTATGGTCTTATTTTCTCTGGAACAAAGGTTAATTTACACATCTTGGCAGAAAATTTTTACCATCCTTGAAAGCTGATAGACTCACAATCAGAATCTAAGCTTTTTAAATGAATGCCTTTTAAGTTTCTAACACATGCTCAAGGTACTATAGAAAATTCAGATCTTATGTGACATCTAGGAATACGTCATTGGTTGTGAGAGTGTCCTATATCACATTGTCTGGAGCATACATAAAGTATGCTTTACTAGGTATGGCTTTGAAAATAGGTTCTTAGGCTTAGCAAAGCCAATTTTGGGCCAGGAAGTTCAGCATTCAACTCTATAATTAGCTCTGAGTTTGAAAAACTTAACGTTGCTGAGCCTCTGTGTCCTGATCTGCTGAGAGGAGATAACATCCATCTATTGAATTGTTGTAAGGTTCTTTCGAGCCTCCATACTTCAAAAGCTCATGGTTTTGACAATCCACAAGGAACAATGGCAAGTCTTTCAAGACATAGACGCCTACAATGAGCTGTGACAGTGTTATTAGACCATTAGGCTGGGAGAGGGAACTACATCAACACAAAAGGCTTAATAGCCACATAAAAAGATTCTAGCTACATAGTTCACACTTTCAAGCTCTGTTCTCTATACATCATCCAGCCTACTGCAGGCCTTATCATGGCCAATCACAGTAATTGTGAAAATGGAGGAAAACAAAAAGGGATATTGATCTGACTCTCATAGGAACGGTATGTTCGAAAAAATTTCTACAACTATTTAATTCTACATTTTTCATATCACTGAAGACATTTGAGAATAAAGACTTTTACTTTAAAATGGCAGAATATCTGCTGTAGCTCCCTCCTATTGGCTTAAACTCTAAAAATGGCATGAGAGATTTAATAAATTTATAATCCCACTAGAAAACAACAAATAGTGTCCTCTGGGGACCAGTAATTAAGATACATTCTTGAAAAGTGGGAGACACAGTATCCAGTTGAAAACTGGATTCATTATTCAAAATACATGATGGAGGGTATTGTTGAAAATGCAGAATGGCTTCAAGGATTCTCCAAACAAGGCAGAGTTTGAAACTGCATTGCATGGGATCCTGGGGCAACTTACAGTAGCTAGGCATTTTGACTCATGTATATAATCTCTCTCTCCTTGAACCTCCTAGGCTAGAGCAGAGAGTAAGGATATTTGAATTGCAGGCAACAAGCAAAGTTTTCAGTTTCTTAACACCCAAAGGAAAAAGGATACTCTGTACCCAGATCATTACTAGCTACTGATGCAACCTGCCTACAAGTTTGTCTCATGGTCTCCCTTGCACTTAGACTCAACTATCTCCCAAACCCAGCATCTTGACCTCTTTCTTCAAGCAAGTTGCACAGTAAACACAGTAGATTAATGATGAAATTTCAATACTAAGGTCTACAAACAAGTATTACCCAAGATTGGAGAGAAACCAATGAATCAGAGGCACAAAAATTAAATTTATACCAAGGAAAATAATTAAGAGAACTTCAGAAATATGACCAGTTTTCTCAAAAAGATGGCAAATATTGCATTCATTACAAAGAATTTCACATCTTGGAAGTAAAACGTTAGTGTGAAAAACTCAGTACATTGGCTATATAGTGGAAAGGCCACTGCTGAGAGCAATGTACCAGGCTTGAAGCCAAGAAATTTTTCCAGAATTCAGAATTTTGAAAATCTGAAAGTTAAGAGAAATGGCTGCTACTGTTTTTCTCTCACTTACTCTACCATTTCCCTTCATTCATGTAGTTGAAGGGAGTGAGGACTGCCTTAGGCTCTTACAGGCCAGCTCAAATGTCTTTCAATGTATACTGAATCTACAAGGGCTTAATCATGATCATCCATCCCTTAGCTTCCCATTGTCCAAGCCATACGGTTAATCACTTAGAATAGCCCAACTGTAAATGCAAAGGGTTAACAGCCAGGACTCATGAGTGATCAGCCAAACAGTTCTGAGTTCAACCCACTGGCTGCTGTGGTCCATTCCGGTTTCTACCTAGATCATGTCAGTATTAGGCAGAAGAGTAGCTGCAGTCCATGTGGGCAAGTGGCCTCAACTGAATTCATTTGTAGACATGTGTTGGAATTTCCACTATTCCCTCTCTACGGGCCACATCAGTAAGAGGTGTGCGGGTAATCACAGTGTCTCATAGCACTAGCATTTCTAAAGACAGTAAGCTAGCAAACATTTTGCACCTCTGCTACAAATAGGCATGCCGTATAGTCAAAGTGGGGTTTGAGCCATGGGAGAGGCGAGTGGAAGAAAGATTCTCAACACACACATTGATTGGAAGAGAACTTCTTACCTCTTCCTTCCTGAGTAGCTCTACTGGAGGAATGCACACTGCTAGAAGCTATTGCTCTATGGATGTATCAGGTTTCTGCCCCTTTCCAAAGCTGGGACCCAAATGCTAAGGGTACTCTTCTCCTTCTGTTGTCTCTGCTACAGTACCTAACCCATACTTTTCCGAGTCATGGGGGCATTGGGAGGGTGCCCAGGGCTTTAATCTGCTTCCCAAGTATTTGTGCCTTCTCAAATGTGGCTTGCTGCTGTGATCCCCAGTCCCACACGTGCTCTTTCTTGATCTGACAGTATAAGGGTAAAAAGGCACCATGCCAAGTGGAAGATAGAAGTTCTCCAAAGCACTTAAGTCCTACAGTCTTGCACATTTTCCATGTCAGGATTGGATATGCTTGTGCCTTATCAATATGCAAAAGATGAAATAAAATGGGGTTGTTGTTCATGGCAAAGGGTGTTTTAAAATGGAGCCCAGAGGCCCTTAAGGAGGTGGGTCTTATGCAAGTCCTCACCGGGGAAACCATGATTTTTTTTTTTTAAATGGGTCAAACCACAGTATCCCAAATACTCCAGAATCTGCAATATCTACAACATGCTACCATAGAAGACTTTGCTTAGTGACAGTCTTAGCAACAAATTCCATTTAGTCAAGATTAGTTTTCAGTCACCAGTATCAGACAAAATGCTTTGTAAATAATATATGCAGGGAAATCCAAGAAAAATGGCAGAGTAGAAAGACCCTGAGCTCACCTAGTTTCATAGACATAATGAACCAACAACTCTATCTATTACAACTAAGTCTGAAAATGACATGGAGACAGAACAGATCATCCACAACTAGTCAAAAAGAGAAGGCCACATCAAAAGGGGTAGGAGGGACAGAGACGCGGTCAGAAACCAAACTCCCAGAACAACTAACCACAAATGAGAGGGATAATGCAAGCATAGAGGTACGAGGGAGTCAGACCCCATATCTGCACTGGCAAGATGAGCCCCTGTGACATCTGGTTTGAAAATTATCACAGCTTAAATCCAGGAGATACTGGAGGATTATAGGAAACCAACTCCCTACCTTTAAAGGGCCACCACACTAAATAACTTGGCCTGAGACACACCACAGCACAACACATTGAAAAATCACTTGGAGTATACATCATGAAAGAGATTTGATTAATCTTAGGATGTGTGCTGGAGGACAGGGATCTGTAGCAGATTTCTCCAGGAAAGCAAGTGCAGGTAGGCACCATTTTTCTTGACCTTCCCTAGCCCTACAATGCATATCTATATCTATATTTATATCTATATTTATATTTATACATCTGGGCCCTTGCAGGAACTAGTTCTAACACTATTTAACTTGCTAGCACCTCAGTGCCCCACTTGGGTGTTTCCCTGCAGACTCACCCCACCCAAAAAGCCCACCTGAACAGGTGGGCTCCTCCAAAGCAGTTCCTGCCCCATCAGACCTGACAGACAGCCCTGGGGGGACAGCACTATTCCAAAGTGATACCTGCCATGGCAAACAGGGGAGATAATCCCTCACATCAGAATGCCTGAATTTCCTAGCATGCTGTGTAGGGAGAAAGCCCTGCCCTTTGGTGTACTACAGTTGTCCCAGGAGCTAAATGTAGACAGCTAGGCTGAATTCCAGCCCTGCACAGTAGGTAGCCTGCAGAGGCTGCAGCTAAGCCTCTCAATTCAGTAATCAAGCCTTGCCCAGTGTGCCTACAGCAAGCAAAGAAGATCATTGCAGCTGACTGGGCTGAGGGCCAGTCCAAACCACCAGCATGCCCATAGAAATTGTGCTTAACTACAACAGGAGGGCGCATACAGCATACCGAAGGGCTATCTCTGGAGCACTGGCCTTGGTGAACAAGAGGGGTTGCACTATAGGGGGTTATAGGACCTCTTCTGTACCAGACCACTATTTTCAAGGTAAGAGACATAACTACCTACCTAATACGCAGAAATAAACACAGAGGATTAGGCAAAATGGAGAGACAGAGGAATATGTCCCAAATGAAAAAAATAAGACAAAAACCACCGGAAAAAAAACTAAATGAAACTGAGATAAGCAACATGTCTGATAAAAAGCTCAAAGTAATGGCCATAAAGATACACCTCCTTAAGAGTAGATAAACTTAAGAGTAGATAAACTCAGTGAGAACTCCAACAGGAAATACAAAATATAAAAAAGATCCAGTCAGAGATGAAGAATACAACAACTGAAATGAAAAATACACTAGAGGGAATCAAGAGCAGATTAGAGGATGCAGAAGAATGGATCAGTGATTTGTAAAACAGGGTAATGAAATCAAGCCAGACAGAAAAGAAAATAGTGAAAAATGAGGACAGGTTAAAGGACCTCTGCAACACCATCAAACATAGTGACATATGTATTAGAGGGATCCCAGAAAAAGAGAAACAAGGGGGCAGAAAATTTAATTGAAGAAATGATAGCTGAAAACTTCCCTAATCTGGGGAAAGAACCAGGCATCCAGGTCCCAGATTCAGCGAGCCAAGGTGAATCCAAGAAGTTCCACACCATGACAAATAATTAATATGTCAGAAAAAAAATGATGAAGAGAGAATATTAGGGGCGCCTGGATGGCTCAGTCGGTTAAGCGTCTGACTTCGGCTCAGATCATAATCTCATGGTTCGTGGGTTCAAACCCTGTGTCGGGCTCTGTGCTTACAGCTAGCTCAGAGCCTGGAGCCTGTTTCACATTCTGTGTCTCCCTCTCTCTCTGATCCTCCCCTGCTCATGCTAACTCGCTCGTGCTCTCTCTCTCTCTCTCAGAAATAAAGAAAACATTTAAAAAAAAGAGAGAAAATATTAAAAGCAGTAAGAGAAAAGCAAACTGTTACATACAAGGGAAGACTCCACTTCCCACCCCTACCCCCTTAAGGCTATCAGCTAATTGTTCAGCAGAAAGTTTGCAGGCCAAAAGAGAATGGCATGATATATTCAAAATGCTGAATGGAAAGAAAAATCTACACCAAGAATATGCCAACCAGCAAGGTTATCATTCAGAATTGAGGAGAAATAAAAAGTTTCTCAGACAAACAAAAGTTAAAGGAATTTAGCATTAAGTCAGCCTTACAAGAAATGTTAAGGTGAATTCTTTCAGTGAAAAGAAAAGTCCATAACTAGAAATAAGAAAATGATAAAAGAAAAACATTTCACAGGTAAAATCAAACATGTAATAAAGGTAGAGCAATCCCCTAATAAATCCAGTATGAATTTAAAACACAAAAGCAGTAAAGTCAATGACATCTACCACAACTAGTCAAAGGATATATCATATGATGAGATGTAAAATATGACATCATATACATAAAATGTGGACAGGGAAGTAAAAATATAGTGCTTTTACAATGTGTTTGACCTTAACCAACCATCGACCAATAAGACTGCAACAGATACACATAAAATGTTGAGAGGAAGTAAAAATTTAGTGCTTTTACATTGTGTTTGACCTTAAACAACCATTAACTAATATAGAGTGCAATACATATTAGATGTTACATAGGAACCTAATGATAACCACAAATCAAAATTCAACAATACACAAAACATAAAGAGGAAGGAATCCAAGCATAGCACTAAAGAAAGCCATCAAACCAAGATGGAGGAGTGGAAGAGAAAAAGAAAGTGACAGAGAAGAACTACCAAAAAGCAACTGGAGAGTAAGTAACGAAATGGCAATAGTACATCCTGATGAGTAATTACTTTAAGTGTAAAAGGACTCAATGTTCAAATCAAAAGACATAGGGCAACTGAATGGAAACAAAAACAAGACCTAGAGAAGGCGGGGAAGATGGCGGCGTAGAAGGACCTTAAGCTTACCTTGTCCCATAGATACAGCTAGATAACACTCACATCGGTGTAAATAACCCAGAAAATGACCCAAAGACTGGCAGAACAAATTCTTCAACCAAAAAGATAGAGAAGAGGATAGGAAGGACAGAGACACAGTCAGGAGCTAAATGGACCTGTGGGACCATTGAAGTAGGGAAGCAGACACAGTCACAAAAAAGGGAGAGAAATAGATCCTCACGCCAGGGAGCCTACAAGGGTAAGACAAATCCTCAGAACATTTGCCTCTGAAAACTAGAAGGGCCAAATATTGTGAATTCTTACAACTAGCGGTACTTAAGCAGGGAATTTTAAAAATCAGTGTGCTCCGTTATGAGGAGCCCAAAAGGCAAGAGGAAATGGAGTCTCTACCCTTAAAGAGACACGACCACAAACAACCATGGGAGATAGAGCATAGCAGCAGCAGTTTGGGAAATGCCTGGGCATATGGTAGGGTGAGTTATTTACTAAACTTAGAGCCTATCTGGGAGGGGCATAATTCCCCCAAGGGGCTTCTGCAGGAGAAAAGGAGCTAGCAAGTGCCATTTTTCTTCCCCCGCCCCACCCAAGCATAAATACATGGATGCCTATAGGAACCAGGTGAGTGCCAACATTTACTGTCTAACATTGCTAAGACAAAGCCCTGCTTCCTGCATTTTAGGCATCTGATTACAGGGCTCTCCTACCAAAGAAAACTTCTCAAGAGACAACATGGAGAAAGTGCTCTGCGATTTAGTGCTGCTGCTGCGAACCACTGGTCTGACTAAACTGAAGCCCAAGGTGACCCTGGAGTTGTCAACTAACAGCACAAGGACCAAACACTGCCCACAACAGGTACAGGTAGAGACAGCCACTGCAGACAACAGGCCTGAAATAGAAAGCAATGAAGACTTAACAGCAGAAGATACCAGCATGCATAGGAGACACTCCCTGAAGTGCCAGGCCCTGGGGAAGAGGGGGCACTACATTGCAGGGCACGACAGGACCTCTCTTCATAAGGCCATTACCCTTAAGAACAGAAGAACTAGCAGACTTTCCTAACACAGAGAAGCAGGCACAGAGACTTAGGCAAAATTAGAAGACAGATGAATTTGCCCCAAATAAAAGAAAAGGACAAAGCCACAGCCAGAAATCTAGGTGAAACAAATGTAAGTAACATACCAGATAGGGAATTTAAACCAGTGATCCTAAAGATACACACTGGATATGAGGAAGGAGTGGAAGAAATGAATAAGAACCTTAACACAGAGATAAGGAACAACATAAGAGAGAATAAAGTGCTCAATAGACAAAATGAAAAACATGCCTGATGGACTAGACAGCTGGGTGGAAGAAGAGGAGGAATTAATTAATAACCTAGAAGACAAAGTAATGGAAAATAATAAAGCTGAACAAAAGAGAAAGAATTCTGCAAAATGAGAATAGGCATAGGGAACTCAATGACTCCATGAAGCATAATGACATTAGCATTACATGGATCCTAGAAGAAGAGAGGGAAAGGAAGGTAGAAAATTTACTTGAGGAGATAAAAGATGAAAACTTCTCTATTTTGGGGGAGGACGTAGGTATCCTGATTCAGGAGGTACAGAGAGCCCAAACAAAATCACAAAAAGCAGATCCACACCAAGACATATTATAAGTAAAACAGCAAAATAGTCATAAAAATATTTAAGAGCACCAAGACAAAAGAAGACGTTACATAAAAGAGAAACCGCATAAGGCTATCAAGGGATTTTTTTAGCAGAATCTTTTCAAGCCAGAAGGAAGTGGCATGATATATTCCAAGTGCTGAAGAGGAAAAATTTTTCAGCCAATAACCCTCTATCCAGCAATGGTCTCATTCAGAACAGAAGGAGAGCTAAAGAGTTTCCCAGACAAACAAAATCTAAAGGAGTTCATTACCGCTAAACCAGCCCTGCAAGAAATATTAAAGGGGACTTTTTGGGTGGAAGGAAAGTCCAAAAATGACAGTAGGAAAGTAGGAAACATGAAAACAAAATGAGTATTTTTGTAAAATATCAGCCGAGGAAATCACAAGATAAATGGATATAAGACACCATATACCCAAAGTATGGGGAGGAGAAAAGAATGAGTTCAAACTTAAATGATCATCAACTTAAGAGAGAGGGGCCAAGATGGCAGAACAGTATGGAAAAATTTTTTGCGTGTCTAGTCTCTGAAAAATAGATCAGTACTAAACCATCCTACACACCTAGAAAACTGATTTGAGGATTAATACAATAATTTGCAAACCTGAACCACAGAACTCAGCAGGTATGTGGCAGAGAGAGGTGAACTGGGGCAGAGAGAAGCCATGGAGGGCAGGGAGATGTTTTTGCTTCTAGAGAGAGGATGGACATGGGTGCAAGGGGGAGAGTACAGGAGAAAATGCCCCCTGCCTGAAAGCAGCTGGAGAGGGAAAAAAAAAGAGTACACAAGGGACTGAACAAAAAAAGGGAGAAAGGAGAAGATTTAAATTCCATTAAGACTCTATAAGCAGGGGGAGTGCAGAGTCTGGAACTCTGCAGCTGGATACCTCGCAGTGCTCTGGTGAGAGGGGCAAATCCCCAGGAGCAGAGAACCAGGTCCAAGTGTTCCTTGGGCCACACAGGGAGAGGCAGTTCCCCTGCTGGGAGGACATTTGGTAGAGGCAGTGAGGCCACCCCACAGGCAAAGGTCCCAGCGGACCCTAGAGAACAATCACATTCACTGATGCTGGAACAAGGACATTAAGTGGAAAGCCTGGTGCCAGATGTGTGTTGTGATTTACCATAATCCCTGAAACGCTGCTGCTACATGATCCTGGAAACTTTTTCTGGGGCAGGCCGGCACCCAGCCACTGTCTCGAGAACTCGGCAACAAAATGGTCTCACGAACGTTCCTGGGAGCGGTTGGACATGTGCCCATTGCTTGGTGAGACCTCCCCCAGAAAGTCAGAATGGGTCAAAGGCACAGTCCCTCAGAAGTGATGAGTTGGGAAACACAGTCGCATCTGAGATAAAACTCAGGAGGGAGGTGCCGCTTGGCAAACAGACAGCTTGGTTATAGACAGTGTAGAAATGAGGAGTGGAGGGGCGCCTGGGTGGCTTAGTCGGTTAAGCGTCCGACTTTCGCTTAGGTCATGATCTCGCGGTTCGTGGGTTCGGGCCCCACGTCGGGCTCTGTGCTGACTGACAGCTCAGAGCCTGGAGCCTGTTTCAGTCTGTGACTCCCTCTCTCTCTGACCATCCCCTGCTCATGCTGTCTCTCTCTCTCTCTCCTAGAAATAAATTTAAAAAAACATAAAAAAAAAAAAAAAAAGAAATGAGGAGTGGACACAAGCTGGAGATTAAGGAGGCGTGCACAATTACTGGTAAGGGAGAAGAGAGTTCCTATACTAGAGACTTCACAGCTGGGTGATGCAATTTTCACCCTTTCCACACAGGCACAAACACTCCTACAAGTGCCACAACAATCCACCCCAATAAGCTAAGCAGCAGCATCTAGTGGAGAATGGAGCCTTTGCACTAAACCCTGGCCAGCTGGGCCAACCATGCTCTTAAGGAACACCACAAGTCTCTCTGTCTGCTTAGTTTATGGACTATAAATTGCTTTATAGTTTGACTTCTAGGGGAAAACGATGTAATTTCAATTGTATTTCAGTCTGTTCACTGGTTCATCTATTCAATTTTTTTTCTTTTCTTATTATTTATTACAGAAAGAGAAAAAAAATATTTTCATTAAAAATACTTCAATTTTTTTCTCTAGTATATTTTTTCTTGTAAAATTTTTAAATTCTATTTTACTTCCATCATTTCATTTTATTCTATTTCAGTGTATTCATTTCTTCAAATTTTCAAACTTTTTTCTCTTCTTACCTTTCCTTTTTTCTCTAATCTATCAAGCTCCTTTCAACAACCAGACCAAAACACCCTTAGGATCTAGTATCATTTAAGTTTTTTGTGTGTTGTTTTCAATTTTTTAGTTTTAATTTTTTTACCTTATTCATTCCTTTACTGCCTTCAAAATGATGAAATGAAGGAATACACCCCAAAAATGAACAGGAAGAAATGACAGACAGGGGCTTAATCAACACAGATACAAGCAAGATGTCTGAACCAGTTTAGAATCACGATAATAAGCATATGAGCTGGGGTTGAAAATAGATTAGAATCCCTTTCTGTGGAGATAAAAGAAGAAAACATAGTCAGGATGAAATACAAAGTGCTATAACTGATCTGCAATCTCAAATAGATGCCACAGGGGCAAAGATGGATGAGGCAGAGCAGAGAATAAGCTACATAGAGGACAAATTTATGGAGAGTAATGAAGCAGGAAAAACGGAGGGAGACTAAGGAAAAAGAGCACGATTTAAGAATTAGAAAAATTGGACACACATTAAAAAGGAAAAACATCAGAATCATAGGAGTCCCATAAGATGAAGAGAGAGAAAAGGGGTAGAGGGGCTATGTGAGCAAATCACAGTGGAAAACTTTCCTAAGATGGGAAAGACACAGACATTAAAATCCAGGAAACACAGAAGAGTCCCATTAGATTCAACAAAAACTGGCCATCAATAAGGCATAACATAGTCAAATTCACAAAATACTCAGGCAAGGAAAGAATCATGAAAGAAGCAAGGGAAAAAGTCCTTAACCTACATGGGAAGATAGATCAGGTTTGCAGCAGGCCTATTCACAGAGACTTGTCCTTCCTTCCAGAAAGGAATGACAGGATAAATCCAGTTTGCTGTATTGGAAAAATATGCAGCCAAGAATTCTTTATTGAGCAAGGCTGTCATTCAAAATAGAGTAGAAAAGCTTCCTAAACAACAATTAAAGGAGTTCATGACCGGTAAACCATCCCTGCAAGAAATTTTAAGGGAGACTCTCTGAGGGGAGAAAAGATGAAAAAAAAAAATAAATAAATAAAGGACCAAAAGCAACAAAGACAAAAATGACCAGAGAAAACCACCAGAAACTCCAACTCTACAGGCAACATAGTGGCAATAAATTCCCATCTTTCAATATTTACTCTAAATTTCAATGGACCAAATGCTCCAATTAAAGACATAGGGTAACAGAATGGATAAGAAAACAAGATCCATCTGTATGCTGTTTAGAAGAGACCCACTTTAGACCTAAAGACACCTTCAGATTGAAAGTAAGGAGCAGAGAACCATCTATCATGCTATTGGTCACCAAAAGAAAGCTGGAGTAGCCATACTTATATCAGACAACCTAGACTTTAAGGAGTGTAACAAGAGATGAAGAAGAGCATTATATCATAATTAAGGGGTCTATCCACCAAGAAGACCAAACAATTATAAACATTTATGCTCCAAATGTGACAGCACCCAAATATATAAATCAATTAATCACAAACATAAAGATGTTCATTGATAATATAATAGTAGGGGACTTCAACACCCCACTTATAGCAATGGACAGATCATCTAAACAGAAAAGCAACAAGGAAACAATGGCTTTGAATGACACACTGGGCCAGATGTAGTTAAAAGATATATTAAGAACATTTCATCCTAAAGCAGCAGAATATACATTCTTCTTCAGCGCACATGCAACATTCTCCAGAATAGATCACATACTGGGACACAAATCAGACCTCAACAAGTACAAGAAGATCGAGATTATACTGTGCATACTTTCAGACCACAGTGCTATGAAACTTGAAATCTAGTACAAGAAAAAATGTGGAACGATAACAAATATTTGGAGACTAAAGACCATCCTACTAAAGAATGAATGGGCTAACCAAGAAGTTAAAGAGGAAGTTAAAAAGTGCATTGAAGCCAATGAAAATGGTAATACCATAGCCCAAAACCTCTGGGATGCCACAAAGGTGGTCATAAGAGGGAAGTATATAGCAATCCGAGCCTTCCTAAAAAAGGTAGAAAGATCACAGATACACAACCTAACCTTACACCTTAAAGAGCTGGAAAAAGAACAACAAATAAAACCCCAAACCAGCAGAATACAGGAAATAATAAAGATTAGAGCAGAAATCATAGCTATTGACACCAAAGAAAAACCGGTAGAACAAATCAATGAAACCAGAAGCTGGTTCTTTGAAAGAATTAACAAAATAGATAACCCCCTAGCCAGTTTGAACAAAAAGAAAAAGGAAAGGATGCAAATAAAATCAAGAATGAAATAGAAGACACCAAAACCAACACAACAGAAATAAAAACAATAAGAGAATATTATGAGCAATTATATGCCAATAAAATACGCAATCTGGAAGAAATGGACAAATTCCTTGAAACATATAAACTACCAAAACTGAAACAGGAAGAAATAGAAAATTTGGACAGACCCATAACCAGTAAAGAAATCAAATTACTAATCAAAAATCTCCCAGAAAACAAGAGTCTAGGGCCAGATGGCTTTCTAGGGGAATTCTACCGAATGTTTAAGGAAGAGTTAACACCTATGGTCTTGAAGCTGTCCCAAAAAATAGAAATGGAAGGAATATTTCCAAACTCTTTCTATGACACCAGCATTACCTTGATTCCAAAACCAGACAAAGACCACACTAAAAGGAGAACTATAGACCAATTTTCCTGACGAACATGGATACAAAATTCCTCAACAAGATATATGCCAACTGGATCCAACAATAGACAAAAGTGAGTTATTCACCATGACCAAGTGGGATTTATTACTGGAGTGCAGGGCTGGTTCAATATCTACAAAATAATCAATGTGATTCATCACATCAGTAAAAGAAAGGACAAGTACCACATGATCCTCTCAGTAGACCAGAGAGAGCATTTGACAAAATATAGCATTTTTTCTTGATGAAAACCCTCAAAAAATCGTGATAAAAGGATCGTACTTCGAGATCATAAAAGCCATATATGAAAGACCCAATGTTAATATCATCCTCAGTGGGGAAAAACTGAGAGCTTTCTCCCTAAGATCAGGAACAAGACAAGGATGTCCACACTCATCACTGTTATTCAACGTAGTATTGGAAGTCTTAGCCTCAGCAATCAGACTACAACACAAAAGAATAAAAGGCATCCAAATTGGCCAGGAGGAGGTCAACCTTCACTCATCGCAGATGGCATGGTATTCTATATGGAAAACCCAAAAGACTCCACCAAAAAACTGTTAGAACTGATCCATGAATTCAACAAAGTTGCAGGGTATAAAATCAATGCACAGAAATCAGTTGCATTCCTATACACCAATAATGAAGTAACAGAAAGAGAAATCAAGGAATCAATCTCATTCACAACTGCACCAAAACCCATAAAACACCTAAGAATAAATCTAACCAAAGAGGTGAAAAATCTATACACTGAAAACTATAGAAAGCTATGAAAGAAATTGAAGACACACAAAAAAAGGACAAATATTCCATACCTCTGGATTGGAAGAACAAATATTGTTAAAATGTCAATACTGCCCAAAGCAATCTACATATTCAATGCAATACCTATCAAAATAACACCAGCATTCTTCACAGAGCTAGAACAAACAACCCTAAAATTTGTATGGAACCAGAAAAGACCCTGAATAGCCAAAGCAATCTTTGAAACCAAAACTGGAGGCATCACAATCCCAGACTTTAAGATGTATTACAAAGCTGTAGTCATCAAGACAGTATGATTGGCACAAAAACAGACACTCAGATCAATGGAACAGAATAGAGAACCCAGGAATGGACCCACAAAAGTATGGTCAAATAATCTTTGATGAAGCAAGAAAGAATATCCAATGGAATAAAGACAGTTTCTTCATCAAGGGGTGCTGGGAAAAATGGACAGTGACATGCAGAAAAATGAACCTGGACCACTTTCTTACACTGTACACAAAAATAAACTCAAAAGGAATGAAAGACCTAAACCTAAGACAGGAAGCCATCAAAATCCTAGAGTAGAAAGGAGGCAAAAGCCTCTTTGACTTTGACCACAGCAACTTCTTATTCAACAGGTCTCTAGAGGCAAGGGAAACAAAGGCAAAAATGAACTATTGAGACCTCATCAAAATAAAAAGCACAGCAATGGAAACAGTCAGCAAAACTAAAGGCAACTGATGGAATGGGAGAAGTTATTTGCAAGCAACATATCAGATAAAGGGTAAGAGTCCAAAATCTATAAAGAACTTATCAAACTCAACACCCCAAAAAACAAATAATCCAGTGAAGAAATGGGCAAAGATATGAATAGACACTTGTCCAAAGACATCCAGATGGTCAACCAACACATGAAAAAATGCCCAACATCACTCATCATCAGGGAAATACAAATCAAAACCACAATGAGATATCACCTCACACCTGTCAGAATGGCTAACATTAACAACTCAGGCAACCACAGATGTTGGCAAGGATGTGGAAATAGGGGAACTCTTTTGCACTGCTGGTGGGAATGTAAACTGCGGCAGCCACTCTGGAAAACAGTATGGAGGTTTGCAAAAAACTGAAAATAGAATTACCCTATGACTCAGCAATTGCACTACTAGAAATTTATCCAAGGGATACAGGTATGTTGTTTCGAAGGGACACATGCACCCCAATGTTTATAGTATAGTATAGTATTTCTTGGCAATCGAAAAGAATGAAATCTTGCTATTTGCAACCATGTGGATGGAACTAGAGGGTATTATGCCAAGCAAAATTAGAGAAAGACAAGTATCATATGACTTCACTCATACAAGGATTTTAAGATACAAAACATATGAACATAAGGGAAGGGAAACAAAAATAATATAAAAACAGAGAGGGAGACAAAACACGAGACCCTTAAATGTAGAGAACTAATCCAGGGTTGCTAGAAGGATTGTGGGAGGGGGGATGGGTAAATGGGGAAGGGGCATTAAGGAATCTACTCTTGAAATCATTGTTACACTATATGCTAAGAAACTTGGATGTAAATTAAAAATAAATAAATTTAAAAAAGAAAAAATGATCACCAACTGAATATAGACTGCTATATGCAGAAATTATTGTATACAAACCGAATGGTAACCACAAATCTAAAACCAATAACTGATCTGCAAACCATAATGAGAAAGGAATGTTGTAATTCCTTTCCAAAAACACCAGTTACCTGTAAGAGAAGAAAGGATTGGAGAAGAACAACAAAAACCACAAAACAAGAAGCAAATGGCAATAAAAACATACTTCTCAATAATTACAATGTAAATGGACTAATGCTCCATTCAAAAGGCACAGAGTGATGAAACAGACTGTAACAAGGGACAAAGAAGGATAATATATGCTAATAAAGGAGACAAGTCAATAAGAAATTCTATAAATGTAATTTTTTTAATGTTTTATTTATTTCTAGGAGAGAGAGAGAGAGAGAGAGACAGCGTGAGCAGGGGAGGGTCAGAGAGAGAGGGAGTCACAGACTGAAACAGGCTCCAGGCTCTGAGCTGGCAGTCAGCACAGAGCCCGAC